>NC_069503.1:1078245804-1078530804 GCF_027579735.1 Bombina bombina | reverse complement strand
AACTCTCTGTAGCTCTGCTGTTTTATTACTTTAAAATGCAGTGGTCCCCCCCCCCCCCCCCTTGTGTGTGTGTGTGTCTTTCTCTCTCCTTATGTGTTGTTCTCCCCCATGGTCTCTTTCTCTCTCTGTCTCTCTTCCTCCCCTCTGACTCTCATCCCTTATGCAATGAAAGAATCTATAAGCATAATTTGCAGCATTTAAGTAAAAAGTATGTTTTAAACATATTTTAATGGGCATGGATTTCTAGATCTCATAATCAGAGCAAGCATTGTGTTATCTGGCAAGAGTTTCTGTTACAATGCTTTTAGACTAAAATCAGATGTTTACTAAGTTGACCAGTTTTCCAAGACACCATTTAAAGGGACATGAAACCCATATGAAACCCATATGAAAATTTAAATAACTTTCCAATTTACATCTAATATCTAATTTTCTTCATTCTTTTGATGTCCTCTGTTTGAAAATCATATCTAAATATGCTCAGTAGCTGCTGATTGGTGGCTGCACATAGATACCTCATGTGATTGGCTCACCCATGTGCATTGCTATTTCTTCAACAAAGGATATCTAAAGAATGAAGGCGTATCTTGCCACTGCCTCACCAGCCTCTGACATCACTGCACGTCACTGGTTTCACTGGTAAAAATAAATAATTGAAATGGGTATATATTTGTTTTTTGTTAAGTTGCCTAATAATTATGCACAGTAATAGTCACCTGCACACACAGATATCCCCCTAAAATAGCTATAACTAAAAACAAACTAAAAACTACTTCCAAATTAATCCTCAAAAATACAAATTGCCTAATAATTCTGCACTCCCTGTATATATATGTGTGTGTGTGTGTATATGTATATATATGTGTGGGTGTGTATATATATATATATATATATATATATATATATGTGTGTGTGTGTGTATGTATATGTATATATATGTGTGTGTGTGTGTATATATATATATATATATATATATATATATATATATATATATATATATATATATACAGTATATATATATATATACCTTGAGTAAAAAACTTAACCTAAACCTTAAATTAAATCTGAGAATTGTTTAGCTGAACGCGAACAATAACCAATGTTTTGAAAGAATAAAATAAACTAACAGTATTTAAATCAAGATGCTTATGCCGAGGATATAAAATATCATAACACACAAGAATTTCTCTTATTATTCTATTTTCTCTAGTTTTCTGCCATCTGTTCCTTACAGTATATTGTTTGACTTTATCTGCTTGAAATCTTTAAGAATATAATAAGCAGATGGTCTAGAGGGCACTTGGAGGACACTTGTTAAAGCTGAAGAGTCCTAGCTGTAGCGATAACAAAGATAGCTAATTATACTGAAAGCAGAAAACCTCATGTATTGCACTTGTAACGTACAAATACCTGTATAGACCAATTACATTACATTACTTGTAAACCATGTTATTAAGCATAAATATTATTAACCATTGTATGTAAGGAAGTTAGTAAATATATAAATATTCGCTTCATTCATTATTCAGCATGTTTAAAGGGACACGAAACTAAGCATTTTTCTTTTGTAAATCAGGATACAATTTTTGCTTTTATTATCATGGTATTCTTTGCTGATACCTAGGACGTTTTTGTGTACGTGTCTGGGACACTAAATGGTGACAAACACTCTTTTCATTTAGTTATCTTTCAGATGTATAACACTGTTAAAAGTTTCCTTGCAAAAGGCCTGCCATATTGTGCACCACACAAATGCACTCTCTTAACTAACTTACCTTCTTTTCAACAAAAGATACTAAGGGAACAAAGTTTGATAATTAAATTAAATTTGTTTTTTAATGTTATGCTCTATCTAAATTATTAAATAAATATTTTGGGATTTATGTCACTTTACATAGCGGGTAAGGACATAATTGCTTAAAGGGACAGTCAACACCAGAATTTTTGTTGTTTAAAAAGAAAGATAATCCCTTTATTACCCATTCCCCAGTTTTGCATAACCAACACAGTTATATTAATATACTTTTTACCTCTGTAATTATCTTGTATCTAAGCTTCTGCTGACTGCCCCCTTATTTCAGTTCTTTTGACAGACATGCAGTTTAGCCAATCAGTGCTCAGTCCTAGGTCACTTTACGTGCATGAGCTCAATGTTATCTATATGAAACATGTAAACTAATGCCCTCTAGTGGTCAAAATGTATTCAGATTAGAGGCAGTCTTCAAGGTCTAAGAAATTAGCATATGAACCTCCTAGGTTTAGCTTTCAACTAAGAATACCAAGAGAACAAAGCAAAATTGGTGATAAAAGTAAATTGGGAAGTTGCTTAAAATTGCATGCCCTATTTAAATCATGAAAGTTTTTTTGGGACTTGACTGTCCCTTTAATAGGCAAGGGCTAGAAGTATATAGCAGCAAAACCATGCAGCAACAAGGATATGCATTTTCTTCTGATGCAGGAATTACATGATCTAAAATTTTAGAGCATGTAATTTTTTGCATTAATGATCCTAATAAAGCATGTGTTTATCCCCTCCAAAGGGCTTAAACACTTAGGCAAAATCCTGCCCAGGAGCCACAAGCATTGCAGCTTCCAAGCAGTAAAGACCAGTGATGACAGCTTCATGCAGCTGCCACACCTGATTGGCTCATTGTCTGTGCCCTGAAACCCCCAAAAACTGAGATAGAACATAAAATTTTAAAAAGCTTTCCAATTTACTTCTATTATCAAATTTGCTTCGCTCTCTTTGTATCCTTTGTAAAAGAAGCAGCAATGCACTTCTGGGAGCTTACTGAATAAATCAGTTGAGCCAATGACCAGCAACATATATTGTATGTGCAACCACCAATCCCCAGCTAGCTTCTCGTAGTACATTGCTGCTCCTGAGCTAGTCTATGAATGATTTTCAACAAAAGATACCATGAGTACAAAGTAAATTAGATAATAAAAGTAAGTTGGAAAGAAGTTTAAGATTGTATGCTCTTTCTGAATGATGAAAGTTTAATTTTGACTGTACCTTTATAATCATATAAGTATATATAAATTATTTTTAAAATTCTCCTCACTGTTTAGGAGCTCTAACTGAATGAAGATAAGGGGCCAGATTATCAAGCTCCGAATGGAGCTTAATGCCCCTGTTTCTGTGCGAAACTTCAGGCTCACCAGAAACAGCAGTTATAAAGCAGTGGTCTAAAGACCGCTGCTCCATAACTTGATAACTTGTCCGCCTGCTCTGAGGCTGCGGACATCAATCCACCCGATCCTTTATGATCGGGATGATTGACACACCCTGCTAGCGGCCAATCTGCAGGGGGCGGCATTGCACAAGCAGTTCACAAGAACTGCTTGTGCAATGATAAATACCAACAGCGTATGCTGTCGGCATTTATCGATGTGCGGCGGACATGATACGCTACATCGTATCATGTCCGCTCGCACTTTCATAAATCAGCCCCTGAGTGTTAACCTGCATGTATCCTCTAATGGTTTAACCTTTAATACAAGTTCTTTTTTTCATTATTCACTTTTCGTTGTGTAAATGAAGGTGTGTTATTCTGGCCTGGAGATTGTCTTCTATTACAAAATTATATATATAAAGTCTATTTAACAGGACATTAATTACATTGTGTCATGATTGCTCTAGTTTTGAATTTTAAAATGTTATATTTTCATTCAGTTATTAGATGAAGAAAGATTCCAGGACATTGAAAAAATCAAAACCATTGGGAGTACTTATATGGCGGTGTCTGGACTTTCACCAGAGAAACAGGTACATTCATTCATTTAATCTAATAAATCCTAAATATGGATATTCACATATTATAAAACGCTTATTGAAAACCTTAAAGGGACAATCTACTCCAGAATTGCTGTTGTTTAAAAAGATAGATAATGCCTTTATCACCCATTCCCCAGTTTTGCATAACCAACATGGTTATATTAATATACTTTTTTATCTCTGATTACCTTTTACTCTAAGACTCTGCAGACTGCCTCCTTATCTCAGTTCTTTTGACAGGCTTGCATTTTAGCCAATCAGTGCTGACTCATAAATAACTCCACAGGAGTGAGCACAATTATATCTATATGGCACACAGGAACTAGCGCTTTCTAGCTGTAACAAAAACCTGCCAATATGCACTAAGATAAGAGGTGGCCTTCAAGGTCTCAAAAATTTGCATTTGAGCCTTCCTGGGTTTAGCTTTCAACAAAGAATACCAACAGAACAAAGCAAATTTTATGATAAAATTGTTTAAAATTGCATGCCATATCTGAATCATGATAGTTTAGGTTTACTAGACTGTCCCTTTTATACAAGGTTCACTGATCAACTAAACTTAAAGTGCTGAAAGAGTAATATTTATTCTTCTATTACTCAAACACGCATAAAGTACCAATGAGTTAAAAAATAGGAAATAAATATTCTGTTACAAAAATATATAGTGTAACAGCATTCAGTTCAAGTGCTACTAAAAAGTGTAAAACTATTGTGTGTTATTTAGAATTTTTAAAGATGATTTTGATGCGAATTTGGCAGTCTCAATTGATTTTGAATAAGGGTCAAAATAGATTGCATTCAATTACAATTCACAAAAGTCCCAAATTAAAGGGAAATTCTAATTCAAATATCCCTTGCTCTAATTTATTAGAGCAGGTCAATTTTGTATTGTAGATTCTAACTGACTACAGAACAATCCGGTCTGGTATTTTTCTGCGTGTTTTCGTCCGCCAATAACCATTTTTTTAATTTGTCAGGATCAGCTGTTTGCACTGAAAACTCATTATTGGCTCATTAAAAAAACAGGTCCTGTTTATCACATAAGAAAGTCCTGTTCAAGGGGGTTGGAATCTGATTTTTTTTACTTTTCAACAGATTTTCAGCACTATTTTTTCACTTATCGAATTCAGTAGCTAAAGGGACTCGATAAACTGGCATTTTAATCTTATAAGTGAGTAAACTAGATGTTTTGTGCATTTGTATTACATACTAAGGGACAGATTATGAGTTGAGTGCTAAAAATTACACGCAAGCTATAAGGGGTTTATCATGGGTGTTTGTGTGCGTTGGGTTTTCCGCTCCTATTACAAGTTGAATGTAAACACAAACACTTGAGTTCAAACTTAGTTTGATGATGATGCAGTCTGTTGTGTGATTATTTAATTAGGTGCTGTTAGCAAATGTTTTTGTTCATTAAACTTAGTTTGATGATGATACAATCTATATTATTAGGTTTATAATGCTGTTTAGCATTTAAAGTCTTCATTTCAAAGCTTTAAAAATAATGTATTAGGTGTTACATATGACAATTTTGAGAGGGGCCTGGAACCTAACTCCCTCACTTCCCATTGACTTACATTATAAACTAGGTTTCAATTTACAACGGTTTCGATTTACAACCATTCCTCCTGGAACCTAACCCCGGCGTAAACTGAGGGTTACCTGTATTTGTTTTTATTTTATATTTCAGATATATTCCTGTTTTAATTTCAGGACGTCTTTCTCTTGACTATGCCTTGTATTTGCTGCCATCTGGTGACAGCTCAAGGAAAATGCATGTTCATTTTATTTTCCCTATATTTCCTAAAGGGCTTACTATAATTTATCAAATTTGTATCTGTGTATGTGGATTTTTTAATCTCCTTCTTGGAGATTGTTTTCTCTGGGAGATTGTTTTATAGTAGCTTCTTTATAAGACAGATATTATTCTTAATATAGTTCTATTGATCTGGTATTCTGTATTAATCCTAGTTTTTCTGTATTTTCATCTAGAGGTTGATATCTACCTTCTTTTTCATAAAGGTTGTTTTCCTCTTATGGTAAGACCAAGACTTACACTATCTATATGATTATATCTGAGGGTCATCTTCTCAGATACGAATAGTCGGGGATTATGATCAGCATTTACTGGCAGTTTATAGAGACTATATGCTCCATTCTTCCCTTAAATCAGTAGAGTCCGTTTATCTCTACCATAGACCTGAAGAATGCATATTTTCAGGTCCCTATTCTTAAGAAGGGGGTTCCGGAGTTGGAACTGACGGCGTCTTGCCTAGACGGTACGGTTCAGATTCTAGTGGTACACAGCACTCTGGCGGTTCCTTGGAACTTTCCTGTTCTCTCCGTTTGCTCTCTTTTTCTGGAGTCATTACTCATATCAAGCTGGAGAGGGTGTTGGTGATTCTAATAGCTCCTGTCTGGCTTGCAGGATCAGTTTTGCAGATCTAGTGAATCTTCCTTGGAAGTTTCCCTTGAGGAAGGACCTTCTACTTCAGGGTCCTTTCCTCCACCCAATCCTAGGTTCTCTGATGTTGACTGCTTGCAGAGTATATCTAGTCTTGACTAGGCGTGGTTTTTCTGAGTAGGTCTTTGATACCATGCTTAGGGTTTGCATGCCTATTGCAAGTAAGTTTTACCATAGGATATGGTGTAAATACCTTTATTGGTGTGTATATTTTCTTGGAGCAGGGTAAAAGTACCCCGAATGTTGTCCTTTCTTCAGGAGAGCTTGGAGACAGGTTTGTCAGTCAGCACTCTAAAGGGTCAGATTTCTGCACTTCGTATTCTTTTACACAACCTTCTGGCAGATCTGCCAGGTGTTCAATCTTTTGTTCTGGCCTTGGTCAGAATCAGGACTGTATTTAAACCTGTTGCTCCTTCTTGGAGACTTAATCTTGTTCTTAAAGTTTTGCAGCAGGCTCTGTTTGAGCCGATGCATTCGGTTGATATTAAGTTGTTATCTTGCTTTTTCTTCTGCTCACAGAGTTTCCGAGTTTTTGGCTCTGCAGTGTGATTCCCCTTACATTATTTTCCATGTGGATAAGGTGCTCCTTCGTACTAAGTTGGGATTTCTTCCCAAGGTGGTATCAGATCACATTATCAATCAGAAATTTGTTGTTCCTTCCTTTTGTCCTCATCCTTCTTCTGAGAAGGAATGCCTGTTGCATAATTGGATGTTGTGTGTGTGCTCTAAAAAAAATTTCCTTCAAGCAACTAAAGAATTTCGGCAATCATCTGCCTGGTTCATTAATTTCTCTGGTATGCGTAAGGGTTGGAAGACCACTTCTTCTACTCTTTCACTATGGTTGAGACGTGTTATCGGTTAGCTTATGAGAAACATGGATGACTGCTTCCTGAGAGAATTTTGGCTCATCCACTAGGGCTGTCTCTTCTTCCTGGGCTTTCAAAAATAAAGCTTCTGTGGAACAAATCTGCAAGGCAGACACATGGTCCTCATTGCATACTTTTTCAAATTATACAAATTTTATATTTTTGCCTTGACTGAGGCTTCCTTTGGGAGAAAAGTTCTTCTAGTAGTGGTTCCTTTTGTTTAGGTCCGACTGTCTTATTCTCACTCCCTTTCATTCTGTGTCCTTGGGTATTGGTTCTCACCAGTTATTGGAATGAAATCTTAGACTCTCCATGCTATTGGAAAGAAAACAAAATGTATGCTTACCTGATAAATTGCTTTCTTTCCTGGCATGGAGAGTCCACAACCTGCCCTTAAACAAATTTAAGTTGACAGTTTTTTTGTATAAACTTCAGGCACCTCTATACCCTTGTGTCATCTTCCATTTCCATTTTCATTTGGCCGAATGACTGGACATTATGGGTAAGGGAAGTGACACTTAATAGCTCTGCTGGGGTGTTCTTTGCCTCCTCCTGCTGAATTCCCCCTAGTAATTGGAATGAAATCGTGGACTCTCCATGCCAGGAAATAAATAAATTTATCAGTTAAGCATACATTTTGTTTTTTCTTAATGCTTTTATCCAGCACAATAAAAAAGCATTAGATAACTTTTTGTGAGATTGTAATGACGCTGTCCTATCCTGCTCTTGTACCTTGATTATAGATCAAAATTGTGCAAACACAAAAAACTGTAAAAAACAATATAAATGAGTGATTCGCTGCAAATGCCCACAACACCCATCATGCCCTGTTCAAATGGCTTTATTATTCATTAACACATATTGGTATTGTTTTGAAACACAAGAGGTCACAAATCTCAACTGTAATATCAAATCTATTCCTGAAAAATGTATTTGTCATGTTAGTTTTTATATGTATTTTGATGCCAATATCACAAACTTAATAACTGGAGACAACTGTCTTAGGGGCTTTAACGACTGCAGCAGTTGTGGGGGAAAAAAAGTTAAGAATATTTAGTTAGAAAAATCCAAAAACTGTGCAATAAGTAATTGAAAATGGTGATTTCTGGTGGAATTCAATCAGTGTAATATCTCAATGCAAAGTATTCTACATATTTGTGCAGTCTGAAATTATTATTAAAAAATGTGAAAACCAAAATCCAGATGAATTTGGATAAGTTTGAAAAAAATCTGTATCTAGAGCTTTTCCAACAAATTGGAATGAGGGCCAATATATTTATATGTGGTTTTAAAATATGTTAATTCAACTTTAAAGTCTCTTTATAAATGCATCTTTTTACTAATAATTTATTTCACATCCAACCTAAAATGTATCAATATTTATTTCAAATGCTTAAATGTTTTTAACATCTTGATTTTTAAATTTTTTTTATATCTGTTTTATTTTCTCAAAATAAAATATTCCAATCAATCCAAAATTTTCATTTGAAATAGGAAAAACAGATTTGACCTAATTTATTATTTAATAATACTATCACAATGTTTCCACGTCAAACACAGCCAAGCTTGATGTTTTCCACAATGTTAGATATCCATTTCCCCAAAATGGCAATGTTAATAATCAATAATGGCTGCCAATCATAGAAAACTGAAATGAGTTAATGGGATTATTTAATGTGTGTTGCAATTAGAAAGTGTGGTGTTTCTGTTAATAAATGCCATTTGTGTATGGGCATGATGGCTAAAGTGAACAACTTTATTCAGTTGCTTTTCTTTTAAACTTTAAACATTCTAAAAGTGTTTTTATTGTAAGGTTGTTGTTTTTTTTTCAATCATTAAGAAAATCTTGTTTTCCTATTTGGCAAGCTTTTCATCTAAAATCAAGAAGAACACTGCAGGAAATGAATTTGCATATAATCATCTATATCAGGATTTTGGGTTCAATCTATTAAGCAGCATAAGCTTTTGAGCCCTTGTGTGACAGGCTCACATACAAGCCTGCTTCCCATAATGTAAGAATAAGTGGTCTCCTTACACTCCCCGCCACCTCGGAGGTGCAGAAGAAAAATCACCCCAAACACACTTGTCTCTGAATGATTCCGAAGCCCACCTCTCCCTTGTTGGTCATACAAGTGAGGGGTGGCATTACACAGTCACTTGAATGTGTAATAATACATAAGGGCAGCGAACGTACAAGAAATAATTGTGACAAAGCCGTGCAGCAGTTGAGAACAGCCTTTAATACATGGGACCCTTTTAGTTAAAGGGACAGTCAACACCAGAATTGTTGTTGTTTAAAAAGAAAGATAATCCCTTTATTACCCATTCCCCAGTTTTGCACAACCAACACAGATATATTAATATACTTTTTACCTCTGTAATTATCTTGTATCTAAGCTTCTGCTGACTGCCCCCTTATTTCAGTTATTTTGACAGACATGCAGTTTAGCCAATCAGTGCTCAGTCCTAGGTCACTTTACGTACATTAGCTCAATGTTATCTATATGAAACATGTGAACTAATGCCCTCTAGTGGTTAAAATGTATTCAGATTAGAGGCAGTCTTCAAGGAAGAAATTAGCATATGAGCCTTCTAGTTTTAGCTTTCAACTAAGAATACCAAGAGAACAAAGCAAATTTGGTGATAAAAGTAAATTGGGAAGTTGTTTAAAATTGCATGCCCTATTTAAATCATGAAAGTTTTTTTTTGGGCTTGACTGTCCCTTTAAAGGATCATAAAACCCAATTTTTTTTCATGATTCAAATAGAGAATACAATTTTAAACAACTTTTCAATTTACTTTTATGATTTAATTTGCTTCCCTCCCGTGCTATCCTTTGCTGCAAGGTTTATCTCGGTAAGCTTTGGAGCAGAAAAGAGCCTAGGTTCTAGCTGCTGATTGGTGCCTGCAGATATATAACGATTGTCATAGGCTCACCCATGTCTTCAGTTAGAAACCAGTAGTGCATTGCTGCTCCTTTGACAAATGATAACAAGAGAATGAAACAAATTAGATAATAGAAGTAAATTAGAAAGTTGTTTGAAATTGTATTCTCTATCTGAATCATGAAAGATTCATGTCCCTTTAAGTTACAAAGTTTAAAATATCGCCAAAAGTTCTTAACCTTAATGTACTAAACAAGATTTGTCTTTGCCAAATTTTAAGAAGATTGTGACACTTTTTTATTTTGTAAAAAGCTGTGCAAATGATCACAGTTGACAATAAACAAGATGAGATGGCAAACTGTTAAATCTTGATCACCAAGACGCTATTGCTGTAAAAAATCTTGTTTTAAAATACATAATTACTGTAACTTACATTCACTAAAATGTGAGTATGAAATAAAAAGAAAAATGTCAGGATGTTGTGGTCATGTTTTTGTTGATTTTGTCTTTGCATCAGGTCTCATCAACGGTATGAGATATCCTATATGTATATATCTATTAAATACATATACATAGGTTAATATCTAGCCCACCCATACTGATGTGATATACTATAGTGATGACTATACAGCATGTTTAATGACTCTAGACCATATATTCGTATATAAACCTAAAATGTTGTCTACAGCCTTTTCAGAGTGTTTTGCACATGCGGAATATTATAGAATTATTCTCACAAACATATTGAAAATGCTAGTCTTGCACTTTATCAAGGACCTTTAAGTGTTAAATTTGAGTGTAAGATGGTTCCAAAAACCTATAGCAAAATACATAAAAAATGTATTGTAATCGCCAAAGTTGATGCTTTCCATGTATCGTATGGGTGACTTTCCCCGTATTCGATCTGATATTTTTCCAAAACAAAAATAGTGTTTTTGTTCACATTGTGATCATTCTGATGTGAAAAATATGTATATGTAGCTGATAAAAATGATCAACAAGACTAGAGAGTTAATTAGGGAATTAATAATTTAATAAACACCAAAAATAAGAAATGTTTCAAACGGAATATTTGGTAACAAGTAAATAAAACATATAAAATATATATTACACTATAGTTTTGAAAACAAAGCCTAATGATTTGTTACAACTGTAATATATCTAAACACATGCGGTTTTTGTAAACAGTACTTGATAAATTTCCTTGTTAAATGTATTTGCCAAATGGTAGCAATGGGCTATAAATCACCATGTCTTATTCAATGTTGTGTACAGCGATTTAATGAGACCTGCAGTTATTGTTGATGAATAGTGGTGTTTTTTCTGGAACAAAACAAACAAACAAGCAAAAACACAATTAGCAAATATCTAACATGAAAAATAAAAAATAGCGGCTTTCCAAAAACCTGCCATGTTTAATGTATTCTGTACTGTCTGTTTTTTAGCAATGTGAAGATAAATGGGGACATTTGTGTGCCGTGGCTGACTTCTCTATAGCTCTGAATGAAAGCATACAAGAGATTAACAAGCATTCATTTAACAACTTTGAACTGCGTATTGGTAAGCACAACAATCTATCTCTCAAAAGCGCTGTTTTGTGTAGCGAGTGATGGAGTAAGAAGCCTATATTTTCTTGCAAGTTCAAATAAATCAATAAAAGCTTTACATCTAGAATATCATCAATATGACTAGACTTTTTTTCTGTACATAAAATAATTCATGTTTATATTGAAGCACATTTATTTACTTTTTCTACTTTATTTTAAATGCAATCTGTATTATTTTGTTTCATTTCATCTTATATTGCCCTGGTTGTTGCTTCTGCGTCATAAACCTTTTCATGCTCTTTAGCAAAAATATTATCCCCCTAAATAAAACAAATTTAATTCAATCAGATGCAATATGCAAACTCACAGTTACATCATATCATTTTGAAAAGCCTTGTATTGATTTTCAGTTTATTTTTTCTTACCCAAAATAAATTCAGATTTCTGTGCTCACATCTAAAGCTATTTATAGTGCTTTTTTCCCAAATCAATATCCATTCATAATATATTAAAGATTTCCCAATAAGACCCCTTGTGTGTTCTAATTATTTACATCTTCCATCTATCATCTCTACCAGTTATTAGACTCAACACACCCTAAAATCAAACCTATTTAGGAGAATTGATAAAATCTGATACTTAAAGGAATATTAAACATGTCTGTTTCATTGTCGTAATAAAAAAGCACTAAGCAGTGGGTTGTAATTAATAGAACCATTGCAATATTTATTATTCATAATTTTGAAAGGATTTTTTAATCTTTTAATTAATTTATTTTTTTAACTTCATTTACGAAGGGTCCATTACTTCTTGTCACAACTCCAGAAGGGTGCTACAGGAAGGCAGATGAGCAGCTTTTATTTTAAAGTGTTTCTAAGAGACATCTGGCTCTAGCAGTAGTCAGTTTATTGCCCATGCTTATTAGTGAACTTTTGCTGCACAATCATGTGACAGTAGACATTAAGTTCTGTAATGGTAGCTCTTTTATATAGCTGCAGGCAGTGGCTACACTGATAATTTCTAAGTTCTCATTTAGCAATAAAACAAGTAAGTTGTTTGCTGTTTTAAATACAATCTGGGTTTTTATATGTTTACTTTGATTTAACATATTTGTTTTTACTAAAAGAGCACTGTGCCACTTTAACTACACTGTATATATTCCCCCTATTTCACTTTTGTTCAGCTTAGCACTTAGCAAACTCTCACAATAGGACACAAAGCTTTTCTCCTCTACTGCTGTGTGTACTACTGCCCTATTTTGCTGTTCCTTATACCCCAAACTTAGCAAATTGTAATTTAAATTGCTTTATTATCTCTTTTTTAAATTTTGCAGGAAAACTGTGGGCTGTAGCAAAGCTGCAGTTCAGATTGTCATGTACATCAAAACACACAATAAAATGTCTGTTTATGTCAAAATATCATGCTTGAAAAGGGTTGTTTAGAGTTAGATTGTCTCTGTGGTTTATCCCCTAAGTCTGTTGTAACTATAACTCTAGCCCTAACATTACAGTGACATTTTAATGTTAGCTATTCCATTTGTGCCAAATTGGTATAATCAACATTTACATTGGGCATCATTAAAGGGATATAAGGCTGCAATAATAAAATACTGTACGCTTAAATACATGGTTAAAGTTAACTAGAGAGCAGCAATGAACTACTGGTCCAAAGCTGAACACAGCCACTTTGCTAATGAGAAGTGGCATATGCTCATAGCCTCCAATCACTGGCTGTTTTTAGCTGATGTTTATCGGTGTACTGTTGCTCTGGAGTTGACCTGCATTCTCTTAAGCTCACTGAGCAGACAAGAGTCTCTAAAAAAAGATCTTTAATTGCTAGGTAGGTACTTTACAGCAATTTTTCTCAACTCCAGACCTCAGGACCCGTAACAGGTTAGATATTCATTATATCTTAAAGGAACATTAAACACTAAATAAATGCTAGAGAGAATGATGCATTCAAAGAACAGATTTGTCTGAGAATAACATCTAAATGTATTTTATTGTATTTTATTGACAAAATAAGTGTAAAGTTTTAGTGTCTATAAAACAATGGGAGCTGCCATGGTTACCCTCTCCGCTTTGGCCAGATAGGGAACGTTATAAATAGATCGTTGTGCAGCTAATGGCTGTGTGGACTATCACAGTGTTCTGCACTTTTATTTCTAACAGGAACTGAAAAGCTCATAATTTTGAGCATAGGTGAAATAATCAGCTGATCAGTAACCATGGTTACTAACCTGCTCTAACCCTTCAGCTGATTATTTATAATATAATGAAACTCTGACCTGTTAAGGGTCCTGGGGACTGGAGTTGAGAAACACTGCTTTACAGGATTCTGTATAGGAAGATGTTAGAGAGCTGTGTATCTACATACTGTACAGTTCTGTATTTGAAGGGGATGCACATACATTACAGAATATTAGTAGTTTTATAAAGCATATAGAAAGTATGATGTATACATTAAATATTGTATTGAATGGGACAGTCTACTTGAAAATGGTTATTGTTTAAAAAAAATAGATAATCCCTTTATTACCCATTTCCCAATTTTGCGTAACCAAAACCTTCATATTAATATGCTTTTTACCTCTGTGATTACCTTGTAGATAAGCCTCTACAGACTACCCTCTTATCTCAGTTCTTTTGACAGACTTGCATTTTAGCTTATCAGAATTGACTCATAAATAACTCCACGTGATTGAGCACAATGGTATCTTTATGGCACACATGAATTAGCTCTGTCTAACTGTGAAAAACTGTCAAAATGCACTGAGATAAGAAGACTTAGAAATAAGTTTGAGCCTAACTGAGTTAAGCTTTCAACCATGAGTACCAAGAGAACAAAGCAAATTTGATGATAAAAGTAAATTGGAAAGTTTTTAATTGCATGCCCTATCTGAATAATGAAATTTTAATTTTGACTTTACTGTCCCTTTAATGTACAAAGTAATTTCAAAATACAAAATTAAGATTGTACCAAAAAAAGCTCACAGGTACTTCATTCTAACGTATAGGCAAGAAAAATGAAGTAGGAAAAGAAATAAGATCAAAAAAATAATAGGAGCAGGGAAGATAGATGTGCGTTAGAAACAAACAACACAAAAAACACAGGGTGAGGTCTTGTGGACTCTCACCACCATGAAAAAAATTATTTATCAGGTAATCATAAATTAGGTGGTGAGAGTCCATGATCCATAACTCCTGGGAACTAATACCCAAGCTGTGAAGTCCACGAGTAATGAGACTTAAAGGGCAGGATTTAAAAAACATATTTTTCACTGAAGAACAAAATCCACAAACTCACAATAATTTTAATGCACTTAAATTGTAAACAGGCAAAAATAAATCAAGCTGAGACTACTGCCTGATGGACTTTTCTACCAAAGGCTGCCTCAGAAGAAGCAAAAACACCAAAATGGTAGAATTTAGTAAATGTATGCAAAGAAGACCAAGTAGCTGCCTTGCAAATTTGGTTAACTGAAGCCTCATTCTTGAAAGCCAAAGAAGAGGCAACTGATCTTGAAGAATGAGTAGTAACCTGTTTCAGTGGAGGCTGAACTGGCTGAATAATCCTTATGAATCAAAAGTTTCATCCAAGAGGCCAAAGAAACCTTTTGTCCTTTCATAGAACCAGAAAAGTTAACAAACTGGAAGTTTGTCTGAAATCCTTAGTAGCATCAACATAATACTGCTTTCCAGTTGTTCACTCCTGGAATATGAAATGCAGAGACTAGACAGGAATTGACTTCTGCCCATGAGAGAATTTAAGAAACTTTGCTCATAACTAGGGAACTGTGGGTTCCCCCTGATGATTGAGATAAGCTACTGCTGTTACATTGTTTGATTGAAAGCGGAGATGAGACTCCCTTTTCAACAGAGGCCAATTCTGAAGAATCCTGAAAATAGCACAGAGTTCTAGAACATTTATTGGCATCCTCGCCTCCCAAGGGGCCCAAACCCCTTGTGCTCTGAGACCTCTAAATAGCTCCCAACCTGAAATATTTGCTGTAGTGATCACAGTCCAGGTAGGACAATCAAAAGTAGCCCCATGAATAATGAACTGTTGATTCAGCCACTAAGTCAGAGACTGACTTGTACTGTAATCCAGAAAAAAACGTTTGAGAGAGCTGAGTATGATCCCTTCACTACTGGCAAAGCATACAAAGCTGAAGAGGTCTCATGTGAAACCAGCAAATGGAATTGAATCTAAAGCTGCAATCATGAGACCCAGTACTTCCATACAGAGGGAAATAAGAGAGACTGAAGGTTCAAACAGGCTGTCCACAATTGTAACCTTCTCTGTTCTGTTAGGGAATGACTCATGTAAACAATCTATCTGATACCCCAGAAAAGTAACCTGTGTCTGAGGAACCAAAGAACTCTTTGGAAATTTATCTCCAGTGGTGTTGAAGAAACAACCACAGTCTGTTGGTGTGCGATTCTGCTAAAATATAAGATGGAGCTTGAACCAATATATTGTCAGGTTAAGAAAATGCTACAATTGCCTGAGATCTGATCACAGACAATAGGGCACCCAGAACCTTTGTGAAAAGTCTTGGAGCTGTAGCCAGACCAAATGGTAGAGCAACAACCTGAAAATTCTTGTCTAGAAAGGCAAACCTCAGAAACTGGTAATGTTCCCTGTGAATTGGAACATGAAGATAAGCATCCTTCAAATCTATTGTGGACATAAACTGACCTTGCTGAACAGAAGGCATAATAGTCCAAACAGTTTCCATTTTGAAAGTAGGGATTCATACAAACTTATTCAGGGATTTCAAATCCAGAACTGGTCTGAAAGTACTTTAATTTTTTGGAAAAATTAAGAAATTTGAATAAAATCCCATCCCCTGTTCCTGCAAAGGAACTGGAGCAATTACTCCCAAAGTTTCCAGATCTAAAAGTGACTGAAAAAAGTCTCAGACCTTTAATGGATTACTTGGAACATTGGACAGAAAAAAACTTCCTCTGGGAGGCTTTGCTCTGAAACCTATCCGATAAACCTGAGAAACTATTTTCAGGACCCAGGGATCTGGAACAGACTGAAACCAAGCTTCCTGGATCTGTCCCCTACCAGAGCCTCTGGATTGGGGTCCGCACCTTCATGCAAACTTGAAAGTAGGGGTGGACTTTTTGGCTTGCTTAGATCTGTACCAATTTGCCTCCAAACTGTGCCAGAGGTGCTTTGTGTCTGAGAGGAGGAATCACCCTTCTGTTCCTTTTTTCCGAAAAGAGAAACAACAATGATTAGAGGCTTTAGATTTCACCTTGGGCTTCTTATCCTGAGGAAGAAAAGCCCCTTTACCTCCGGAAACACTAGATATGATAGAGTCCAATTCAGAACCAAACAATTTCTTTCCCTGGAAAGAAATAAATAAGTCTGGATTTAAACACCATATCAGTAGACCAGGACTTAAGTCATAAGGCTCTTCTAGAAAGAACTGCCAAGGACATGTTTTTAACATTAATTTTAATAATGTTAAATACAGCATCACCAATAAAGGAATTAGCACATTTGAGCAATCCCAAGAGGTTAAAAAAATCTTCACTAGCAGAATGATTAGAAAACTGCTCTGAAAGATAAGTTAACCAGTAAGAAGAAGACAATAGAGATAGCTGGCCTAAGCAAATAACCTGCTTTCAGAAAAGCCCTTCTTTGAAAGCATTCTAACTTCCTATCTAAAGGGTCCATAAAATAAGTATTGTCTTCCAAAGGGATAGTAGTACGCTTAGCCAAAGTAGAAATTGCACCATCTACTTTAAAGACAGTTGAATATTTTGAACTTTAAATAAAAAAAGAGGATGAATCAGGTTAAACATCAGAAGAAGCTTCCTCATCACCAGAGGAAGCTTCTCCTTCTGTAGAAAAAACAGTATTATTCCTAGCCTCAGAAGGTATAGTACTAGTAGAAGGTAAATTCTGAATTCTGAACTGACCCTTTACCCTTACTTAACCAACATTTCAGAAACAGTAGATTTGATGAGATCTTTCACACCTGGAGAAAAATCTGTAAAGCTTCCCTGAACAAACAGAAGGTGCAGTAATACCCATAGAAGCAGCATTAGGTTGGTCAGAATACATTAAAATTTCTCTTGTTAAGTGTATCCAGTCCACGGATCATCCATTACTTATGGAATATATTCTCCTTCCCAACAGGAAGCTGCAAGAGTCCACCCACAGCAAAGCTGCTATATAGCTCCTCCCCTAACTGCCATATTCAGTCATTCTCTTGCAAGCCTCAACATAGATAGGAGGTCGTGAGAGTCTGTGGTGCTTTCTACTTAGTTTATTCTTCAATCAAAAGTTTGTTATTTTTAAATGGCACCGGAGTGTGCTGTTTATCTCAGGCAGTATTTGGAAGAAGAATCTGCCTGCGTTTTTCTATGATCTTAGCAGACGTAACTAAGATCCATTTGCTGTTCTCACACATTCTGAGGAGTGAGGTACTTCAGAGGGGGAATGGCGTGCAGGTTTTCCTGCAGATAAGGTATGTGCAGTAAAATATTTTTCTAGGAATGGAATTGACTAAGAAAATACTGCTGATACCGAAGTAATGTAAGTAAAGCCTTAAATGCAGCGATAGCGACTGGTATCAGGCTTATTAATAGAGATACATACTCTTGTAAAAATGTGTTTTAAAACGTTTGCTGGCATGTTTAATAGTTTTTTAACATATGTTTGGTGATAAAACTTATTGGGGCCTAAGTTTTTTCCACATGGCTGGCTTAAATTTTGCATAGAAACAGTTAACTGAAGCTTCCCACTGTTGGCTGTGGCAGTTTGTTGTGTCTGTTTTTAAAAACGTCTATGTCATTTTTTTGATCTGTTTTTTGCATTAAGGGGTTAATCATCCATTTGCAAGTGGGTGCAATGCTCTGTTACCTTATTACATGTACTGTAAAAATTTCGTTTGTTATACTGCCTTTTTTTCACTGTTTTTCAAATTTTGACAAAATTTGTTTCTCTTAAAGACACAGTAACGTTTTATATATTTGCTTGTTAACTTGATTTAAAGTGTTTTCCAAGCTTACTAGTCTCATTATTAGTCTGTTCTAACATGTCTGACATAGAGGAAGCTCTGTGTTCATTATGTTTTAAAGCCATGGTGGAACCCCATCTTAGAATGTGTACCAGATGTACTGATTTCATGTTAAACAATAAAGATCATTTTTTGTTTTTAAAAACATTATCACCAGAGGATTCTGTCGTGGGGGTAGTTATGCCGACTAACTCTCCCCACGTGTCAGACCTTTTGACTCCCGCTTTAGGGACTCACGCTCAAATGGCGCCAAGTACATCAAGGGCACCCATAGCGTTTCTTTTACCAGGGGATTCTGTTGAGGGGAAAGTTATGCCGACTAACTCTCCCCACGTGTCAGACCCTTCGACTCCCGCTTCAGGGACTCACGCTCAAATGGCGCCAAGTACATCAAGGGCGCCCATAGCGTTTATTTTACAAGACATGGCAAAGGTGGTGAATAATATTCTGGCAGCAGTATTAGTCAGACTACCTGAAATTAAAGGAAAGCAGTTAGCTCTGGGGGTAGATACAGAGCATACAGACGCTTTTAGAACCATGTATGATACTACCTCACAATATGCTTAGTCTGTGGGTGATTTTTTTTTTTGACTCAGGGAACATGATTTAACCTGATTCTGATATTTCTACATTTAAAATTTATGCTTGAGAACCTCCACTTGTTGCTCAGGGAGGCTTTGGCTGCTCTGAATGAATGTGTACAATCGCAGGGCCAGAGAAATTGTGTAGACTGGATAAATAATATGCAGTGCCGGTGTGTACTTATGTTTTTCCAATACCTAAAGAGGTTTACTAAAATTTTTCATAAGGAATGGGATAGACCAGGTGTGCCGTTCTCTTCCCCTCCTATTTTTTAGAAGAATGTTTTCTAATAGTTACCACCACACGGGACTTCTGGCAGACAGTTCCTAAGGTGGAGAGAAGAGTTTCTACTCTAGCTAAGCGTACCACTACCTCTGACGAGGACAGTTGTGCTTTTTAGATCCAATGGATAAAAAATGTTTATTCAACAGGGTTTTATCCTGCAGCCCCTTGCATACATTGCTTCTGTCACTGCTGCTGCGGCGTTCTGGGTTGAGTCTCTTAATGAGGCTTTACAGTTAAGCGACTCCATTGGATGAATATATTTGACAAGCTTATGCTAGCCAATTCCTTTGTTTTCTGATGCCTTGTTCATTTGACTAGACTAACGGGTAAGAATTCTGTTTTTTACTATACTGGCGCGCAGAGCGCTATGGCTTATATCATGGTCAGCTGTCGTGACTTTAATAAATAAGCTACTTAACTTCCCTTCAAGGGGCAGACCCTATTCGGGCCTGGTTTGAAGGAGATTATTGCTTATATCACTGGAGGAAAAGGTCATGCCCTTCCTCAGGATAGGTACAAATCAAGGGCCAAAAAAAAAAAAAAAAAAAAAAAAAAAGAATACATTAACATTTTTAAACATGAGTCACATAAATAAGCTAGAGGAGATACTTTAGCTCTTTCTCTTGTAAGATGTATCGAGTCCACGGATTCATCCTTACTTGTGGGATATTCTCCTCCCCTACAGCAAGTGGCAAAGAGAGCACCCACAGCAGAGCTGCCTATATAGCTCCCCCCTTAGCTCCACCCCCCAATCATTCTCTTTGCCTACTCTAAGTAACTAGGAAGTGCAGAGCGAGTGTGATGACAAAAATGTTAGTTTTTTTATTTCTCAAGCAAAAGTTTATTTTAAATGGTGCCGGTGTGTACTATTTACTCTTTGGCAGAAAAGGAGATGAAGATTTCTGCAAGGAGGATTATGATCTTAGCACTTTGTAACTAAGATTCATTGCTGTTCTCACAAGGGCTGAAGAGTACAAGAAAACTTCAGTTGGGGGAACTGTTTACATGCTAAGCTGCATATGAGGTATGTTTAGTCTATGTTTTTCTAGACAGACTGTGTTTATTCTAGAAAAGGCTGGCAATATCCCCATGGGGAAAGGGTAAGCTGTTTTCAGACACTTGGAATAGGAATTTCAGCTTACTTGAATGGCTCATTTTTTACTGGTGACACTGTTAGGAAAAAACATTTTTTGTTTGTTCAGTAAATGATGCAATTATAACGTTTTTTTAAGGGACTGAAGGGGTCATTGTGGCTTGTGTTAGGGTTTTTAACCCACATAGTTAATTAAGAGACACTCAGGTGTTTTTCTAATAGACCTCAAAACATTGAGTGAGGTGGGAGGGGCCTATTTTCGCCCCTCAGTTGCGCAGTTTCTTTTCTTTAAGAGTCATCCAACTGCTTTTCTAGAGGTTCCTGCTATGTTTGAGGGCTGTAAAGGAGGATTTTTCCCCCACAAATCATTCTGAAGGGCAGGTAGGCGCCACAGCAGAGCTGTGGCAAGGTGCTGAAAGTCTTTTTTACTGGTTTTGATGTTTTTTCAATCCGGTTTTGCCATTAAGGGGTTAATTGTTTATTTGCATAGTTGTGCAAAGTTACTAAGGCTGTAAGATACTACTGTAAAAATTTTGATAAGTTTACTGCTTTTTTTACACTGTTTTGCAGAACTTGTGCAGCTTTTTTCTCTTAAAGGCACAGTACCGTTTTATTTCTAAGTGTAATTTACTTTGATTACAGTGTTTTCCAAGCTTGCTTATTACATTACCAGCCTGTTTACCATGTCTGATACCAAGGAAACTCCTTGTTCAATATGTTTGGAAGCCATTGTGGAACCCCCTCTTAGAATGTGTCCCAAATGTACTGATATGTCTATAAATTATAAAGAACATATATTAGCATTTAAAAATAGAGCAATAGATGATTCTCAGTCAGAAGTAAATAAGGGTTCGCCATCTAGCTCTCCCCAAGTGTCACAACCTGTAACGCCCACACAAGTGACGCCAAGTACCTCTAGTGCATCACATTCATTTACTTTACAAGACATGGCCACAGTTATGAATACAACCCGCACTGAGGTTTTATCCAAACTGCCTGGTTTACAAGGAAAGCGGGACAGCTCTGGGTTAAGGAAAAATGCTGAGCCATCTCACGCTTTAGTAGCCGTTTCTGATATGCCCTCACAATGCTCTGAAGGGGCGAGGGATTTGTTATCTGAGGAAGAAATTTCTGATTCAGGAAAGACCCTTCCTCAGACAGATTCTGACTCCATTAGAGGAGATTATGGACAGAATTAAGGCTTTTAAGTTGGCAAATTCTTTTATTACAGATGCCGCATTTCAACTGGCTAAATTAGCGGCAAAGAATTCAGGTTTTGCCATTTTAGCACGCAGGGCATTATGGCTTAAGTCCTGGTCTGCTGATATGTCATCTAAATCTAAACTTTTGAACATTCCTTTCCTATTCGGGCCTGAACTGAAGGAGATTATTTCAGACATCACTGGAGGGAAAGGTCATGCCCTCCCTCAGAATAGATCAAATAAGATGAGGGCCAAACAAAATAGTTTTCGTTCCTTTCGGAACTTTAAGAGTGGTTCAGCTTCCTCTGCTACAAAGCAAGAGGGGAATTTTGCCCAATCCAA
The DNA here is from genome assembly GCF_027579735.1 of Bombina bombina. Lineage (NCBI taxonomy): Eukaryota > Metazoa > Chordata > Amphibia > Anura > Bombinatoridae > Bombina > Bombina bombina. Next base: position 1,078,508,718 of record NC_069503.1, on the reverse strand, counting down.
GTCAGTCTGGAGACCTAACCAGGTTTGGAACAAGGGTAAACAGGCCAAGAAGCCTGCAGCTGCCTCTAAGACAGCATGAAGGGGTAGCCCCCGATCCGGGACCGGATCTAGTAGGGGGCAGACTCTCTCTCTTCGCTCAGGCTTGGGCGAGAAATGTTCAGGATCCCTGGGCTTTAGAAATTGTGTCCCAGGGATATTTTCTGGAATTCAAGGGCTCCCTTCCAAGGGGGAGATTTCACATTTCTCGATTGTCTGTAAACCAGACAAAGAGAGAGGCGTTCTTACACTGTGTAGAAGACCTAAATATCATGGGAGTGATTTGCCCAGTCCCAAAGGAGGAACAGGGGCTAGGGTTTTATTCAAACCTAATTGTGGTTCCCAAGAAAGAGGGAACCTTCAGACCAATCTTGGATCTCAAGATTCTAAACAAGTTCCTCAAAGTTCCATCATTCAAGATGGAGACTATTCGGACTATTCTACCTCTGATCCAGGAGGGTCAATATATGACTACCGTGGACTTAAAGGATGCGTATCTACACATCCCTATTCACAGAGATCATCATCATCAATTCCTCAGATTTGCCTTTCTAAACAGGCATTACCAGTTTGTGGCCCTTCCTTTCGGGTTCGTCACGGCTCCCAGAATTTTCACAAAGGTGCTAGGGTCCCTTCTGGCGGTTTTACGACCACGAGGCATAGCAGTGGCGCCTTATCTAGACGACATCTTAATTCAGGCATCGACTTTCCAGCTAGCCAAGTCTCACACAGACATTGTGTTGGCTTTTCTGACATCTCACGGGTGGAAGGTGAACATAAAAAAGAGTTCTCTCTTCCCTCTTACAAGAGTTTCCTTCCTAGGGACTCTGATAGACTCGGTAGAAATGAGAATATTTCTGACGGAGATCAGAAAGTTAAAACTCTTATCCACTTGCCGAGCTATTCATTCCATTCCTCGGCCATCAGTGGCTCAGTGTATGGAGAAAATCCGACTCATGGTAGCGGCAATGGACATAGTTCCTTATGCCCGCCTACACCTCAGACCACTGCAACTATGCATGCTCAAACAGTGGAATGGAGATTATGCAGACTTATCTCCTCAACTGCATCTGGACCAGGAGACCAGAGATTCTCTTCTCTGGTGGTTGTCTCAGGACCACCTGTCTCAGGGAATGTGCTTCCGCAGGCCAGAGTGGCTCATTGTAACGACAGATGCCAGCCTGCTAGGTTGGGGTGCAGTCTGGAACTCCCTGAAAACACAGGGCTTATAGTCTCGGGAGGAAGCTCTTCTACCAATAAACATTTTAGAACTGAGAGTGGTTTTCAATGCGCTTCAGGCATGGCCTCAGTTTGCTGCGGCCAAATTCATCAGGTTTCAGTCGGACAACATCACGACTGTAGCTTATATCAATCATCAAGGAGGAACAAGGAGTTCTCTAGCGATGATGAATGTAACCAAAATAATCCGGTGGGCAGAGGATCACTCTTGCCATCTCTCCGCAATCCACATCCCAGGAGTAGAGAACTGGGAGGCGGATTTTCTAAGTCGTCAGACTCTTCATCCGGGGGAGTGGGTACTCCATCCGGAGGTATTTGTACCAGCTGATTCAGCTATGGGGCACACCAGAATTGGATCTGATGGCATCTTGTCAGAATGCCAAATTTCCTCGTTACGGGTCCAGGTCCCGGGATCACAAAGCAGTACTGATAGATGCTCTAGCAGTGCCTTGGTCCTTCAATCTGGCTTATGTATTTACATCATTTCCTCTCCTCCCACGTCTGGTTGCCAGAATCAAGCAGGAGAGAGCTTTGGTAATTCTGATAGCTCATGCGTGGCCACGCAGGACTTGGTATGCAGACCTAGTGGACATGTCCTCGGTTCCACCGTGGACTCTGCCAATGAGGCGGGACCTTCTAATTCAAGGCCCGTTCACACATCCAAATCTAATTTCTCTGCTTCTGACTGCTTGGAGATTGAACGCATGATTTTATCAAAGCGTGGTTTCTCTGAATCGGTCATTGATACCCTGATTCAGGCTAGAAAGCCTGTCACCAGGAAGATTTATCATAAGATTTGGCGCAAATATCTTTATTGGTGTGAATCCAAAGGTTACTCATGGAGTAAGATTAGGATTTCTCCTGTTAAGTGTGATCAGTCCACGGGTCATCATTACTTCTGGGATATTGCTCCTCCCCAACAGGAAGTGCAAGAGGATTCACCCAGCAGAGCTGCCATATAGCTCCTCCCCTCTACGTCACCTCCAGTCATTCTCTTGCACCCAACGACTAGATAGGATGTGTGAGAGGACTATGGCGATTATACTTAGTTTTATACCTTCAATCAAAAGTTTGTTATTTTATAATAGCACCGGAGTGTGTTATTCCTTCTCTGGTAGAATTTGAAGAAGAATCTACCTGAGTTTTTACTATGATTTTAGCCGGCGTAGTTAAGATCATATTGCTGTTTCTCGGCCATCTGAGGAGAGGTAAACTTCAGATCAGGGGACAGCGGGCAGATTAATCTGCAAAGAGGTATGTAGCAGCTTATTATTTTCTGACAATGGAATTGATGAGAAAATTCTGCCATACCGATATAATGTAAACTCAGCCTTAAATGCAGTAGCAGCAACTGGTATCAGGCTGTCATGTATGTATATTTTACACTTCAGTATTCTGGGGAATGGCACTTCACTGGAATTATACTGTGTGCATAAGACTTTAGCCTAATTTGCAGGGACTAGCAACAGGCTTTTTAATAACACTTAATTTATGTTAAACGTTTTTTGCTGGCATGTAAAATCGTTTCATTTCTGAGGTACTGGGTGAATAAAATATTTTGGGCACTATTTTTTTCCACTTGGCAGTTGTTTTATTTAATTTATGACAGTTTACTGATCTCTCTCACTGTTGTGTGTGAGGGGGAGGGGCCGTTTTTGGCGCTTTTGCTACGCATCAAAAAATTCAGTCAGAAGCTCACTGTACTTCCTGCATGATCCGGTTCATCTCTACAGAACTCAGGGGTCTTCAAAACTTGTTTTGAGGGAGGTAATCACTCACAGCAGAGCTGTGAGATTGTAGTTGACTGTGATAAAAAAACGTTTATTTCTGTAACTTTTTTTTCTGCTATCAGGGTTAGTTATCCTTTGCTAATGGGAACAAGCCTTTGCTAAAATTGTGTTTTTTACAAAGATTTGATGCTATAACCTTTCAGTTTATTAACTTTCAACTGTCATAACTCTTTCTGTGCTTCTTATAGGCACAGTACGTTTTTCTTATTATAATAAATTACTTGAAAAGTATTTCCAAGTTGCTAGTTTATTTGCTAGTGTGTTAAACATGTCTGATTCAGAGGAAGACATCTGTGCTATATGTGCTAATGCCAAAGTGGAGCCCAATAGAAATTTATGTACTAACTGCATTGATGCTACTTTGTGGGATATTCTCCTCCCCTACAGCAAGTGGCAAAGAGAGCACCCACAGCAGAGCTGCCTATATAGCTCCCCCCTTAGCTCCACCCCCCAATCATTCTCTTTGCCTACTCTAAGTAACTAGGAAGTGCAGAGCGAGTGTGATGACAAAAATGTTAGTTTTTTTATTTCTCAAGCAAAAGTTTATTTTAAATGGTGCCGGTGTGTACTATTTACTCTTTGGCAGAAAAGGAGATGAAGATTTCTGCAAGGAGGATTATGATCTTAGCACTTTGTAACTAAGATTCATTGCTGTTCTCACAAGGGCTGAAGAGTACAAGAAAACTTCAGTTGGGGGAACGGTTTACATGCTAAGCTGCATATGAGGTATGTTTAGTCTATGTTTTTCTAGACAGACTGTGTTTATTCTAGAAAAGGCTGGCAATATCCCCATGGGGAAAGGGTAAGCTGTTTTCAGACACTTGGAATAGGAATTTCAGCTTACTTGAATGGCTCATTTTTTACTGGTGACACTGTTAGGAAAAAACATTTTTTGTTTGTTCAGTAAATGATGCAATTATAACGTTTTTTTAAGGGACTGAAGGGGTCATTGTGGCTTGTGTTAGGGTTTTTAACCCACATAGTTAATTAAGAGACACTCAGGTGTTTTTCTAATAGACCTCAAAACATTGAGTGAGGTGGGAGGGGCCTATTTTCGCCCCTCAGTTGCGCAGTTTCTTTTCTTTAAGAGTCATCCAACTGCTTTTCTAGAGGTTCCTGCTATGTTTGAGGGCTGTAAAGGAGGATTTTTCCCCCACAAATCATTCTGAAGGGCAGGTAGGCGCCACAGCAGAGCTGTGGCAAGGTGCTGAAAGTCTTTTTTACTGGTTTTGATGTTTTTTCAATCCGGTTTTGCCATTAAGGGGTTAATTGTTTATTTGCATAGTTGTGCAAAGTTACTAAGGCTGTAAGATACTACTGTAAAAATTTTGATAAGTTTACTGCTTTTTTTTACACTGTTTTGCAGAACTTGTGCAGCTTTTTTCTCTTAAAGGCACAGTACCGTTTTATTTCTAAGTGTAATTTACTTTGATTACAGTGTTTTCCAAGCTTGCTTATTACATTACCAGCCTGTTTACCATGTCTGATACCAAGGAAACTCCTTGTTCAATATGTTTGGAAGCCATTGTGGAACCCCCTCTTAGAATGTGTCCCAAATGTACTGATATGTCTATAAATTATAAAGAACATATATTAGCATTTAAAAATAGAGCAATAGATGATTCTCAGTCAGAAGTAAATAAGGGTTCGCCATCTAGCTCTCCCCAAGTGTCACAACCTGTAACGCCCACACAAGTGACGCCAAGTACCTCTAGTGCATCACATTCATTTACTTTACAAGACATGGCCACAGTTATGAATACAACCCGCACTGAGGTTTTATCCAAACTGCCTGGTTTACAAGGAAAGCGGGACAGCTCTGGGTTAAGGAAAAATGCTGAGCCGTCTCACGCTTTAGTAGCCGTTTCTGATATGCCCTCACAATGCTCTGAAGGGGCGAGGGATTTGTTATCTGAGGAAGAAATTTCTGATTCAGGAAAGACCCTTCCTCAGACAGATTCTGACTCCATTAGAGGAGATTATGGACAGAATTAAGGCTTTTAAGTTGGCGAATTCTTTTATTACAGATGCCGCATTTGAACTGGCTAAATTAGCGGCAAAGAATTCAGGTTTTGCCATTTTAGCACGCAGGGCGTTATGGCTTAAGTCCTGGTCTGCTGATATGTCATCTAAATCTAAACTTTTGAACATTCCTTTCCTATTCGGGCCTGAACTGAAGGAGATTATTTCAGACATCACTGGAGGGAAAGGTCATGCCCTCCCTCAGAATAGATCAAATAAGATGAGGGCCAAACAAAATAGTTTTCGTTCCTTTCGGAACTTTAAGAGTGGTTCAGCTTCCTCTGCTACAAAGCAAGAGGGGAATTTTGCCCAATCCAAGTCAGTCTGGAGACCTAACCAGGTTTGGAACAAGGGTAAACAGGCCAAGAAGCCTGCAGCTGCTTCTAAGACAGCATGAAGGGGTAGCCCCCGATCCGGGACCGGATCTAGTAGGGGGCAGACTCTCTCTCTTCGCTCAGGCTTGGGCGAGAAATGTTCAGGATCCCTGGGCTTTAGAAATTGTGTCCCAGGGATATTTTCTGGAATTCAAGGGCTCCCTTCCAAGGGGGAGATTTCACATTTCTCGATTGTCTGTAAACCAGACAAAGAGAGAGGCGTTCTTACACTGTGTAGAAGACCTAAATATCATGGGAGTGATTTGCCCAGTCCCAAAGGAGGAACAGGGGCTAGGGTTTTATTCAAACCTAATTGTGGTTCCCAAGAAAGAGGGAACCTTCAGACCAATCTTGGATCTCAAGATTCTAAACAAGTTCCTCAAAGTTCCATCATTCAAGATGGAGACTATTCGGACTATTCTACCTCTGATCCAGGAGGGTCAATATATGACTACCGTGGACTTAAAGGATGCGTATCTACACATCCCTATTCACAGAGATCATCATCATCAATTCCTCAGATTTGCCTTTCTAAACAGGCATTACCAGTTTGTGGCCCTTCCTTTCGGGTTCGTCACGGCTCCCAGAATTTTCACAAAGGTGCTAGGGTCCCTTCTGGCGGTTTTACGACCACGAGGCATAGCAGTGGCGCCTTATCTAGACGACATCTTAATTCAGGCATCGACTTTCCAGCTAGCCAAGTCTCACACAGACATTGTGTTGGCTTTTCTGACATCTCACGGGTGGAAGGTGAACATAAAAAAGAGTTCTCTCTTCCCTCTTACAAGAGTTTCCTTCCTAGGGACTCTGATAGACTCGGTAGAAATGAGAATATTTCTGACGGAGATCAGAAAGTTAAAACTCTTATCCACTTGCCGAGCTATTCATTCCATTCCTCGGCCATCAGTGGCTCAGTGTATGGAGGTAATCAGACTCATGGTAGCGGCAATGGACATAGTTCCTTATGCCCGCCTACACCTCAGACCACTGCAACTATGCATGCTCAAACAGTGGAATGGAGATTATGCAGACTTATCTCCTCAACTGCATCTGGACCAGGAGACCAGAGATTCTCTTTTCTGGTGGTTGTCTCAGGACCACCTGTCTCAGGGAATGTGCTTCCGCAGGCCAGAGTGGCTCATTGTAACAACAGATGCCAGCCTGCTAGGTTGGGGTGCAGTCTGGAACTCCCTGAAAACACAGGGCTTATAGTCTCGGGAGGAAGCTCTTCTACCAATAAACATTTTAGAACTGAGAGTGGTTTTCAATGCGCTTCAGGCATGGCCTCAGTTTGCTGCGGCCAAATTCATCAGGTTTCAGTCGGACAACATCACGACTGTAGCTTATATCAATCATCAAGGAGGAACAAGGAGTTCTCTAGCGATGATGAATGTAACCAAAATAATCTGGTGGGCAGAGGATCACTCTTGCCATCTCTCCGCAATCCACATCCCAGGAGTAGAGAACTGGGAGGCGGATTTTCTAAGTCGTCAGACTCTTCATCCGGGGGAGTGGGTACTCCATCCGGAGGTATTTGTACCAGCTGATTCCGCTATGGGGCACACCAGAATTGGATCTGATGGCATCTTGTCAGAATGCCAAATTTCCTCGTTACGGGTCCAGGTCCCGGGATCACAAAGCAGTACTGATAGATGCTCTAGCAGTGCCTTGGTCCTTCAATCTGGCTTATGTATTTCCATCATTTCCTCTCCTCCCACGTCTGGTTGCCAGAATCAAGCAGGAGAGAGCTTCGGTAATTCTGATAGCTCATGCGTGGCCACGCAGGACTTGGTATGCAGACCTAGTGGACATGTCCTCGGTTCCACCGTGGACTCTGCCAATGAGGCGGGACCTTCTAATTCAAGGCCCGTTCACACATCCAAATCTAATTTCTCTGCTTCTGACTGCTTGGAGATTGAACGCATGATTTTATCAAAGCGTGGTTTCTCTGAATCGGTCATTGATACCCTGATTCAGGCTAGAAAGCCTGTCACCAGGAAGATTTATCATAAGATTTGGCGCAAATATCTTTATTGGTGTGAATCCAAAGGTTACTCATGGAGTAAGATTAGGATTTCTCCTGTTAAGTGTGATCAGTCCACGGGTCATCATTACTTCTGGGATATTGCTCCTCCCCAACAGGAAGTGCAAGAGGATTCACCCAGCAGAGCTGCCATATAGCTCCTCCCCTCTACGTCACCTCCAGTCATTCTCTTGCACCCAACGACTAGATAGGATGTGTGAGAGGACTATGGTGATTATACTTAGTTTTATACCTTCAATCAAAAGTTTGTTATTTTATAATAGCACCGGAGTGTGTTATTCCTTCTCTGGTAGAATTTGAAGAAGAATCTACCTGAGTTTTTACTATGATTTTAGCCGGCGTAGTTAAGATCATATTGCTGTTTCTCGGCCATCTGAGGAGAGGTAAACTTCAGATCAGGGGACAGCGGGCAGATTAATCTGCAAAGAGGTATGTAGCAGCTTATTTTTTTCTGACAATGGAATTGATGAGAAAATTCTGCCATACCGATATAATGTAAACTCAGCCTTAAATGCAGTAGCAGCAACTGGTATCAGGCTGTCATGTATGTATATTTTACACTTCAGTATTCTGGGGAATGGCACTTCACTGGAATTATACTGTGTGCATAAGACTTTAGCCTAATTTGCAGGGACTAGCAACAGGCTTTTTAATAACACTTAATTTATGTTAAACGTTTTTTGCTGGCATGTAAAATCGTTTCATTTCTGAGGTACTGGGTGAATAAAATATTTTGGGCACTATTTTTTTCCACTTGGCAGTTGTTTTATTTAATTTATGACAGTTTACTGATCTCTCTCACTGTTGTCTGTGAGGGGGAGGGGCCGTTTTTTGGCGCTTTTGCTACGCATCAAAAAATTCAGTCAGAAGCTCACTGTACTTCCTGCATGATCCGGTTCATCTCTACAGAACTCAGGGGTCTTCAAAACTTGTTTTGAGGGAGGTAATCACTCACAGCAGAGCTGTGAGATTGTAGTTGACTGTGATAAAAAACGTTTATTTCTGTAACTTTTTTTTCTGCTATCAGGGTTAGTTATCCTTTGCTAATGGGAACAAGCCTTTGCTAAAATTGTGTTTTTTACAAAGATTTGATGCTATAACCTTTCAGTTTATTAACTTTCAACTGTCATAACTCTTTCTGTGCTTCTTATAGGCACAGTACGTTTTTCTTATTATAATAAATTACTTGAAAAGTATTTCCAAGTTGCTAGTTTATTTGCTAGTGTGTTAAACATGTCTGATTCAGAGGAAGACATCTGTGCTATATGTGCTAATGCCAAAGTGGAGCCCAATAGAAATTTATGTACTAACTGCATTGATGCTACTTTAAATAAGAGTCAATCTGTACAAATTGAACACATTTCACCAAACAACGAGGGGAGAGTTATGCCGACTAACTCGCCTCACGTGTCAGTACCTGCATCTCCCGCTCGGGAGGTGCGTGATATTGTGGCACCGATTACATCTGGGCGGCCATTACAAATCACATTACAGGATATGGCTACTGTTATGACTGAAGTTTTGGCTAAATTACCAGAACTAAGAGGTAAGCGTGATCACTCTGGGATGAGAACAGAGTGCGCTGATAATGTTAGGGCCATGTCAGATACTGCGTCACAACTTGCAGAACATGAGGACGGAGAGCTTCATTCTGCGGCTGACGGTTCTGATCCAAACAGATTGGATTCAGATATTTCAAATTTTAAATTTAAGCTGGAAAACCTCTGTGTATTACTAGGGGAGGTGTTAGCGGCTCTGAATGATTGTAACACAGTTGCAATACCAGAGAAAATGTGTAGGTTGGATAAATATTTTGCGGTACCGGCGAGTACTGACGTTTTTCCTATACCTAAGAGACTTACTGAAATTGTTACTAAGGAGTGGGATAGACCCGGTGTGCCGTTCTCACCCCCTCCGATATTTAGAAAGATGTTTCCAATAGACACCACCACACGGGACTTATGGCAAACGGTCCCTAAGGTGGAGGGAGCAGTTTCTACTTTAGCTAAGCGTACCACTATCCCGGTGGAGGATAGCTGTGCCTTTTCAGATCCAATGGATAAAAAGTTAGAGGGTTACCTTAAGAAAATGTTTGTTCAACAAGGTTTTATATTGCAACCCCTTGCATGCATTGCGCCTGTCACGGCTGCAGCAGCATTTTGGTTTGAGTCTCTGGAAGAGACACTTGAATCAGCTCCATTAGATGAGATTACACACAAGCTTAAAGCTCTTAAGTTAGCTAACTCATTTATTTCAGATGCCGTAGTACATTTAACTAAGCTTACGGCTAAGAATTCCGGATTCGCCATTCAGGCGCGCAGAGCACTGTGGCTAAAATCCTGGTCAGCTGACGTTACTTCTAAGTCTAAATTACTTAATATACCTTTCAAAGGGCAGACCTTATTCGGGCCCGGATTGAAAGAAATTATCGCTGACATTACAGGAGGTAAAGGCCATGCCCTGCCTCAAGACAGAGCCAAACCTAAGGCTAGACAATCTAATTTTCGTTCCTTTCGGAATTTCAAAGCAGAAGCAGCATAAACTTCCTCTGCTCCAAAACAAGAAGGATATGTTGCTCGCTACAGACAAGGCTGGAGACCTAACCAGTCCTGGAACAAGGGCAAGCAGGCCAGGAAACCTGCTGCTGCCCCTAAAACAGCATGAATTGAGGGCCCCCGATCCGGGAACGGATCTAGTGGGGGGCAGACTTTCTCTCTTCGCCCAGGCTTGGGCAAGAGATGTCCAGGATCCCTGGGCGCTAGAGATAATATCTCAGGGATACCTTCTGGACTTCAAATACTCTCCCCCAAGAGAGAGATTTCATCTGTCAAGGTTGTCAACAAACCAAATAAAGAAAGAGGCGTTTCTACGCTGCGTACAAGAGCTTTTATTAATGGGAGTAATCCATCCAGTTCCACGGTCGGAACAGGGACAAGGGTTTTACTCAAATCTGTTTGTGGTTCCCAAAAAAGAGGGAACTTTCAGGCCAATCCTGGATTTAAAGATCCTAAACAAATTCCTAAGAGTTCCATCGTTCAAAATGGAGACTATTCGGACAATTTTACCCATGATCCAAAAGGGTCAGTACATGACCACAGTGGATTTAAAAGATGCTTACCTTCACATACCAATCCACAAAGATCATTACCGGTATCTAAGGTTTGCCTTTCTAGACAGGCATTACCAGTTTGTAGCTCTTCCATTCGGATTGGCTACGGCTCCAAGAATCTTCACAAAGGTTCTGGGTGCTCTTCTGGCGGTACTAAGACCGCGAGGAATTTCGGTAGCTCCGTACCTAGACGACATTCTGATACAAGCTTCAAGCTTTCAAACTGCCAAGTCTCATACAGAGTTAGTACTGGCATTTCTAAGGTCGCATGGATGGAAGGTGAACGAAAAGAAGAGTTCTCTCTTTCCACTCACAAGAGTTCCCTTCCTGGGGACTCTTATAGATTCTGTAGAAATGAAAATTTACCTGACAGAAGACAGGTTAACAAAACTTCAAAGTGCATGCCGTGTCCTTCATTCCATTCAACACCCGTCAGTGACTCAATGCATGGAGGTAATCGGCTTAATGGTAGCGGCAATGGACATAGTACCCTTTGCACGCCTACACCTCAGACCGCTGCAATTGTGCATGCTAAGTCAGTGGAATGGGGATTACTCAGACTTGTCCCCTTCTCTGAATCTGGATCAAGAGACCAGAAATTCTCTTCTATGGTGGCTTTCTCGGCCACATCTGTCCAGGGGGATGCCATTCAGCAGGCCAGACTGGACAATTGTAACAACAGACGCCAGCCTACTAGGTTGGGGCGCCGTCTGGAATTCTCTGAAGGCTCAGGGACAATGGAATCAGGAGGAGAGTCTCCTACCAATAAACATTCTGGAATTGAGAGCAGTTCTCAATGCCCTTCTGGCTTGGCCCCAGTTGACAACTCGGGGGTTCATCAGGTTTCAGTCGGACAACATCACGACTGTAGCCTACATCAACCATCAGGGAGGGACAAGAAGCTCCCTAGCAATGATGGAAGTATCAAAGATAATTCGCTGGGCAGAGTCTCACTCTTGCCACCTGTCAGCAATCCACATCCCGGGAGTGGAGAACTGGGAGGCGGATTTTTTAAGTCGCCAGACTTTTCATCCGGGGGAGTGGGAACTTCATCCGGAGGTCTTTGCCCAAATACTTCGTCATTGGGGCAAACCAGAGATAGATCTCATGGCGTCTCGACAGAACGCCAAGCTTCCTCGTTACGGGTCCAGATCCAGGGATCCGGGAGCGGTCCTGATAGATGCCTTGACAGCACCTTGGACCTTCAGTATGGCTTATGTGTTTCCACCCTTCCCGATGCTTCCTCGATTGATTGCCAGAATCAAACAGGAGAGAGCATCAGTGATTCTAATAGCGCCTGCATGGCCACGCAGGACTTGGTATGCAGATCTGGTGGACATGTCATCCTGTCCACCTTGGTCTCTACCTCTGAAACAGGACCTTCTGATACAGGGTCCTTTCAAACATCAAAATCTAACTTCTCTGAAGCTGACTGCTTGGAAATTGAACGCTTGATTTTATCAAAACGTGGTTTTTCTGAGTCAGTTATTGATACCTTAATACAGGCTAGGAAGCCTGTTACCAGAAAGATTTACCATAAAATATGGCGTAAATACCTATATTGGTGCGAATCCAAAGGTTACTCTTGGAGTAAGGTTAGGATTCCTAGGATATTGTCTTTTCTACAAGAAGGTTTAGAAAAGGGTTTATCCGCTAGTTCCTTAAAGGGACAGATCTCAGCTCTGTCCATTCTGTTGCACAAACGTCTGTCAGAAGTTCCAGACGTTCAGGCTTTTTGTCAGGCTTTGGCCAGGATTAAGCCTGTGTTTAAAACTGTTGCTCCGCCATGGAGTTTAAACCTTGTTCTTAACGTTTTACAGGGCGTTCCGTTTGAACCCCTTCATTCCATTGATATAAAGTTGTTATCTTGGAAAGTTCTATTTTTAATGGCTATTTCCTCGGCTCGAAGAGTCTCTGAGTTATCAGCCTTACATTGTGATTCTCCTTATTTGATTTTTCACTCGGATAAGGTAGTTCTGCGTACTAAACCTGGGTTCTTACCTAAGGTAGTCACTAACAGGAATATCAATCAAGAGATTGTTGTTCCATCCTTGTGTCCAAATCCTTCTTCAAAGAAGGAACGACTTCTGCACAATCTGGATGTAGTTCGTGCCCTAAAATTTTATTTACAGGCAACTAAAGATTTTCGACAAACGTCTTCCCTGTTTGTCGTTTACTCTGGTCAGAGGAGAGGTCAAAAAGCTTCTGCTACCTCTCTCTCTTTTTGGCTTCGTAGCATAATACGTTTAGCTTATGAGACTGCTGGACAGCAGCCTCCTGAAAGAATTACAGCTCATTCCACTAGAGCTGTGGCTTCCACTTGGGCCTTTAAGAATGAGGCCTCTGTTGAACAGATTTTCAAGGCTGCAACTTGGTCTTCGCTTCATACTTTTTCCAAATTTTACAAATTTGACACTTTTGCTTCTTCGGAGGCTATTTTTGGGAGAAAGGTTCTTCAGGCAGTGGTTCCTTCTGTATAAAGAGCCTGCCTGTCCCTCCCGTCATCCGTGTACTTTTGCTTTGGTATTAGTATCCCAGAAGTAATGATGACCCGTGGACTGATCACACTTAACAGGAGAAAACATAATTTATGCTTACCTGATAAATTCCTTTCTCCTGTAGTGTGATCAGTCCACGGCCCGCCCTGTTTTTTACGGCAGGTAAATATTTTTTAAATTATACTCCAGTCACCACTACACCCTTTGGCTTCTCCTTTCTCGTTGGTCCTTGGTCGAATGACTGGAGGTGACGTAGAGGGGAGGAGCTATATGGCAGCTCTGCTGGGTGAATCCTCTTGCACTTCCTGTTGGGGAGGAGCAATATCCCAAAAGTAATGATGACCCGTGGACTGATCACACTACAGGAGAAAGGAATTTATCAGGTAAGCATAAATTATGTTTCCTAGAATATTGACTTTTCTCCAAGAGAGTTTGGAGAAGGGATTATCTGCTAGTTCTCTTAAGGGTCAAATATCTGCTCTGTCTATTCTACTTCACAAACGTCTGTCAGATGTCCCAGACGTTAAAGCATTTAGTCAGGCTTTGGTCAGAATCAAGCCTGTATTTAAACCTGTTGCTCCACCATGGAGCCTTAACTTAGTTCTTAAAGTTCTTGAAGGGGTTCCATTTGAACCTATGCATTCCATAGATATTAAGCTTCTATCTTGGAAAGTTTTGTTTTTAGTAGCTATCTCTTTGGCTCAAAGAGTTTCTGAGCTATCTGCTTTACAATGTGATTCCCCTTACTTTGTTTTCCATGCAGATAAGGTGGTTTTACGTACCAAACCTGGGTTTCTTCCTAAGGTTGTTTCTAATAAGAATATCAATCAAGATATTGTGGTTCCTTCTTTGTGTCCTAATCCTTCATCTAAGAAGGAACGTCTGTTACACAATCTTGATGTGGTTCATGCTTTAAAATTCTACTTACAAGCAACTAAAGATTTCCGTCAAACATCTTCTTTGTTTGTTGTTTATTCTGGTAAACAGAGAGGTCAAAGGGCTACGGCTACCTCTCTTTCCTTTTGGCTGAAAAGCATCATCCGTTTGGCCTATGAGACTGCTGGACAGCAGCCTCCTGAAAGGAATACTATTCATTCTACTAGAGCTGTGGCTTCCACAAGGGCTTTTAAAAATGAGGCTTCTGTTGAACAGATTTGTAAGGCGGCGACTTGGTCTTCGCTTCATACATTTTCCAAATTTTACAAATTCAATACTTTTGCTTCTTCGGAGGCTATTTTTGGGAGAAAGGTTCTACAAACAGTGGTGCCTTTAAGGTCCCTGCCTTTTCCCTCCCTTCATCCGTGTCCTAAAGCTTTGGTATTGGTATCCCACAAGTAAGGATGAATCCGTGGACTCGATATATCTTACAAGAGAAAACATAATTTATGCTTACCTGATAAATTTATTTCTCTTGTGATGTATCGAGTCCACGGCCCGCCCTGTTTTTTTAAGACAGGCATATATATTTTTATTTTTACATTTTCAGTCACCACTGCACCCTATGGTTTCTCCTTTTTCTTCCTAGCCTTCAGTCGAATGACTGGGGGGTGGAGCTAAGGGGGGAGCTATATAGGCAGCTCTGCTGTGGGTGCTCTCTTTGCCACTTCCTGTAGGGGAGGAATCCATGGACTTGATACATCACAAGAGAAATAAATTTATCAGGTAAGCATAAATTATGTTTTTACAATACACCCACTTAACATTGGTAGGATAGTGTTTAGAGGACCCAGCTTCTAAGGTAGATTTACTGACAATATCAGAAGGCTCCATTATAGCATAAATAACAGTATAAATAATTAAATTCCATTAAAAAATCTTTTGAGGAATGGAAAACTCACCCCTCCAAGAAGCTTAATAACACCTACAGGACAAAGGCACACTAAGCCAAAACAAAAAACAAGCAGAAGACTTGTGAGGTAGGAGGGGTTTTAAAGAGCTCTTGGGATTTGGGAACCTTTGCTTCCTCCTAGTGGTAGGGAAGAGTAATTCCCAGCAGTAATGGATTGTGACTCTCACCACCTGTATGAAAGAAAAACAAAATTTAAAATGTACTTTATTTTTCTGTTTTAAACTAAATCTCGCAGCCTTGGTGACTGGGCTGTACAGGGACATGAAATCTGATTTTTTTTTTTTTTTTTTTTCTCTTCTTTTATTATTTAGATAGAGAATACAATTTTAAACAACTTTCCAATTTACTTGTTTTATCGGATTTGCTTTGGTATTCTTAGTTGAAGGTGCAGAAGTGCAGTAATAGCAGCTAGCTGAACACATGAGGCATATATGTGCAGCCACCAATCAGCAGCTAGCTTCCAGTAATGCATTGCTGTTCCTGAACCTACCTATGTATATATTTCAACAATTGATACCAAGAGAACAAATCAAATCCGATAAAACAAGTAAATTGGAAAGTTGTTTAAAATTGTATGCTCTATCTGAATCATGAAAGCTTTATTTTGTGTTTACTGTCAATTTAACCATGGATAAAACATGCATTTTCTCATTGCAACTATTTGTCCCTTGAATGTTGGTGATATTTCAGTGTTGCCATTTCACTTGTATCACTGTGACAATATTTCATTAAACACATTTGTATAGGACACCTTTACTTTTAAATTGACCCTGCAGTGTCCCATCCCGTTCATTTTTTGGATCTGTAAAAATTAGGAATTAGAAGGGGAATCTGGTATATTTTTGTGTATGTTTTATACATTGATATGTGCATTTATTTAATTATTGTATCTGTTTAGTGACACTTTGGTTATTATTTTTCAGGTATTAGTCATGGTTCCGTTGTTGCAGGAGTTATTGGAGCTAAAAAACCTCAGTATGATATCTGGGGAAAAACAGTCAACTTGGCTAGCAGAATGGACAGCACAGGCGTAAGCGGCAGAATACAAGTGCCTGAAGAAACCTACCTAATTCTGAAGGAAAGAGGCTTTGCTTGCGAGTATCGAGGAGAAATTTATGTAAAAGGAATAAGCGAGCAGGAAGGGAAAATCAAAACATATTTTCTTCTAGGAAGAGTACAGCCAAATCCTCTAATTTTGCAGCCAAAAAAATTAACTGGACAATATTCGTTAGCAGCTGTTGTATTAGGACTTGTACAGTCTCTTAATAGACAGAAACAAAAGCAAATTCTAAATGAAAATAACAACTCTGGTATCATAAAGGCTCACTACAACCGAAGGACTTTATTAGCGTCCAGTGGCTCTGAGGTCGTCACCCAGACAGAGGGAGCTGACAAGTCTGAATTGCCATAAATCAAACCATTTTCTTTTAGTTCGTTTTTTGTATTTCTTTTATATATATAAATACACAAATAAAAATTG
This sequence comes from Bombina bombina, assembly GCF_027579735.1. NCBI lineage: Eukaryota > Metazoa > Chordata > Amphibia > Anura > Bombinatoridae > Bombina > Bombina bombina. Next base: position 1,078,492,277 of record NC_069503.1, on the reverse strand, counting down.
TATAATTTTTTTACAAATAGTATTAGATTCTTTTTCGCTAAAGGGACATATGCATATGATAAAAATATGATACAGATGTTAGCGCTGAGATTTTATCTCTTGACGTTCATTTTATACGCCCCATGATTCAAAATACTGGGTGCTAAATGGACAAGAGGGGGTGCAGCAACACACCAACTAAAGTGTAAAAGGGACAGTAAATGCTTTACAATTTTAATATAAAATAATTAATTATGTTTAGTAAAACAACTTCACAATACACTATTTATTATTTGTTGTCCTCTTTCATGTAATTTAAAGTTATGGTAAACTTTTATTCTTTGTATAATATATATCCTAAATGTTAATAATATTTTAGATGGAGTTGAATTCATCAGTTGTAATGAAGATGCGCTATAACTTAGTTTTTAATGTAGATATGAAATTCAAATACCCTGCTCCAGTTGCCCACTTCAAAAGTAAATTTTTTTGGTGAGCTAATGGTTTGAACTTTTCTCCACTTGTTGTAACTAGAGCACTGATTGCAGAAGAGTTCTAACCATTAGCGCACACAAAAAAGAAAAGAATGTGGTAGGCTTCACAATCTTGCTATCCTAATTGGCTTGGGAAGAGATTATCAGATAAGGTACTGTAAAACAATGGTGATTTTGCTAACATAATTGTATGTGGCTAACTGCTAAGTGGGTGAAGATTGGTTATTTTAAAACCTTTGCAGCACAACCTTATTTAATTTGAAACATTTTCAAACTCACCCCCTGTGTTAAATTATCACAAGACCGGAAGAAAAAAACTTCTAATTACAGGATGTTTTCAGTCCCTATATCTATTACATTTTTTAACAATTTTACAACACTCAATGTATAATTAAAAATGGTCACTAATAGCAATACCAAGAAATGTTTACATTTCTGGTTTTGTTATACACAAGAACTATGTCTAGGTGGTATCAAGCAAGCAAAACAATGCATGTACTGTATCACATTATCATAGGAAATATTAGCAAGTCTTCTGTAGCCAGATGTAGGCACATGGTGTGCACATTTGTGAGTTTACGAATTGACATGACTTCATATCAGATATTTTCTATAGGTTACAAACCACTGATATAGTAATTGATTATGTTCATATTGGTAGTAAAACCTGCTATAGGATCTAGTACAGTGGTTTTCAAAGTGTAAGGCTGGTGTCCCCAGGGGGCGCTAGAGCGTATAAGGGGAGGTGCAGGATCAATTACACTTTGCACTATCCTATGGAAACCACAAGCCGCAGCTGATTTGGCAACACAGAATGGTTTTTAAGAGCCTACAATGGTCCTTTCCATGTTGTGGTGGAATAAGGCAAAGGACGGAATGTAGGCGGAAGAAAGACCCGAGGCCAAAATCACTCAGATACTGTGTTGCTTTGTTGTCTTGATCTGTAAAATCAATAGTAAGTAAGTAAAATAACATCTACTATGTGGGACTGTCTTGTAAATTTTGTCAGAAGGGAGGCCCACCGCCTAAGACTTTAAAAACCCCTGATCTAGTAACACACATTTAGTTTTTCTGTGTGTTCTATGTGTTTCAACCAGTAACAGATAAACACACAGTACAGTACCTTTATGCAATAAAAATAATCAATCTGAGGTTTTCCAAAATATTTTAATGTTTATCTCTATGACTTGAGTATTTTGTTAACCAAAAATGAAGATGCTGAGCTGGCATGCTGAGCTTAATGAACCATATATGGATAATATTAATTTAGATGTATTGAATATTAACCATCATGGCCAAGAATAATATTTTTTTTATTGGTTTTCATTATGATGACTAAGCAAAACTTAAATAATCACATACTAATTCATTAGATCGCTTCTTTTTTGAGTTCTGACCCTAGTCAACTGTGTGTTTATTCCTCCTGAAGGAGTTATTCATGTGTTTAATCCCTTTACTCGCATTAAACAAATAGTTAAAGGGACCTTAAACACTAACAAATGCTAGATAGTATGATGAATCCAAAGAAAAGAGTAGTCTGAGAATAATATGTAGATTAATTTTTTAAAGTTGCATTAGCTATTTAAATATTGAGAAAAATGCCTATAAAACAATGGGAGCTGCCATATTGTAACTTAGGTTACTTTCTTTGCTGTGGCCAATTAGAGGCAGGTATAAATAGGTCACTAGAGTGTGCAGCCAATGGATGTGTGGACTATAACAGTGTTCTGCACATCAATGTCTAACAGGAACAGAAAAGCTCACATTTTCAGAATGTAATTACATGAAAAGGGGACAAAATTCAAAATGAAAGTATATTGCAGAGGTTTTTTATATATACGATTTATAATTTTATATTACAATCTCATAGTGGTTAAGGTCTCTTTAATTATGGTCAGTAATGCACACATTAATTGTTTGATTTATTTTAGTATAATGTGTGATCCAGGCACCTCCATGCACTCTTGGTTACCTATCTACCAAGCTTGTCATGAGGCATTAGCATGAGTACTGACGTTATAGACTCATAAATGTGAGCAGACAATGCTCCCAGCCAGGGAACCGGTCCACACAGGGTTCAAGGGTTTAAGGCAGCATATGCTGCCCTGATTTACATAGCATAAGCAATTGTTTGTGTGTCTTCACCCTCACCCTTGTGCAACTAGTTGAGTGAGACCAAGGGGCATATTTATCAAGCTCCGAATGGAGCTTGATGCCCCGTGTTTCTGGCGAGCCTGCAGTTATGAAGCAGCGGTCACAAAGACCGCTGCTCCATAACCTGTCCGTCTGCTCTGAGCAGGCGGACAGACACCGCCGGAAATCAACCCGATTGAGTACGATCAGGTTGATTGACACCCCTCTGCTGGCGGCCCATTGGCCGCGAGTCTGCAGGGGGCGGCGTTGCACCAGCAGCTCTTGTGAGCTGCTGGTGCAATGCTGAATACGGCGAGCGTATTGCTCGCCGTATTCAGCGAGGTCTGTCGGACCTGATCCGCACTGTCGGATCCGGTCTGACAGACCTTGATAAATAGAGGCCCAAGGCTTGTCCACCATCCTTAACAAATCAGAGGTTAGGAAGCAGCCTTTGCAGACTCACAGCTTGATAAATGGAACCCTAGGTGCATAGTTGCTTAAAATAACCTAACATTTAGCAATACAGTTATAACATCTGCATTTGTACAGACTGTCTATAAAAGATATACGCTTATCTTAGAAGATTAAAGAAAGAATAGCAAAGGTCAAAACTTTTTTCGCATGTTGAAAACAGGTAATATAAGTAAAAGATGTATTTATTAAATACCAGTTTAAAGGGATAGTAAAGTCAAAATTAAACTTTCAAGGATTAAAAAGAGCAAGGAAGTTAAACAACTTTTTTTACTTCTATGATCAAATCTGCTTTGTTCTCTTGGTATCCTTTGTTGAAGAGTAAACCTAAGTAGGCTCTTAAGAGTTCAGGAGTGTGCATGTGTCTTTAGCACTGTATGGCAGCAGTGTTTACAACAATATTGTGGCATTGTAATTCATTGTTGGCAACACATTGAGCTCCATTATCAACTCATTATCAACTGGCTGGCAGGCGAGATTCACTGTCATGAAACGTGTCTGCCCGACATTGCATCGAGCGGGCAGCACGCGCTGCTTGCATTTAACATTGCACAAGCTGCTGCTTGTGCAACACCGCCCCCTGTTCAGAGGCAGCCAATCATATGTGAGTGGGGGCTGTCAATTATCCTGATCGAATCTGATTGGGATTGAAATCTGACACACTTTAGGTGGTGAAGAGGTTAAGTAGCAGAGGTCTTAATACCACTGCTACTTAAAGGGACATTCCAGCCAAAATTGGAATCCATATAGATGCATTTTAGTTTTGATTATACAGTAAGCATTTTTGTAATATACATGTATTATCAAAAAGGCTTCTAATAAAAGCTACAGCTGTTTCAAAAGTGTATTTAAGTATGCACTGTGCACCATCATTTTAAACACAGCACTTGCTCAGAGAGCCTAAGGTGCTTGTATCATCTGGTAATGACTCAATGGGGCCAATTTATCACGGCCCAAATGGGGCTGCATACCCCTGTTTAAACAAGAGTAAAGAAGCAGCGGTCTTAAGACTGCTGCTCCTTAACTCGTCTGCTGCCTCTGAGGCTGCGGACATCAATCCGCCTGATTTCATATGAACGAGTTGATTGACACCCCCTGCTAGTGGCCGATTGGCCGCTTATGCTGTCTGCATTTATCGATGTCTGACGGACATGATCACTACAGCGGATCATGTCCGCCAGACAGTTGATAAATCGGCCCCCATGTGTTAAATGCTGACATGATACATGCCCCACTGACTCTATGAGCAGCTGCAGTATTTAAAATGCTGGTGCACTAAGAATATCTAGCTATGCTTCACGTGCATGTGCAGGAAAAAATGCCAATACATGTATATTGCAAATATATTTCCATTCTAATATGTTATTTATCTATATGCATTTACATTTTGACTGGAATCTCCCTTTAACTAGCTTGTGGGAGTGAGTCTGAAATGCTGGGATCTGAAGCTGTATTGCTAAATGGACCCATAGGGGTAGATTTATCAACTGTTGGGCAGACATGATATGCTGTAGCAGATCATTTACGCCCGACATCGATAAATGCCAACAGCATAAACTGTCAGCATTTATCATTGCACAAGCATTTCTGGTGAAATGCTTGTGCTATGCCACCCCCTGCACATTAAAGGTCAATCGGCCGCTAGCAGGGGGTGTCAATCACCCCGATCGTATCCACCACCTCGACCGCTGCTTCTTAACTTATGTTTCAGGCGGACCTGAAACTTTGGGTGCAGATTGCAGCAACCGCTACTTGATAAATCTACCCCATAGAGTGCAAAAGACACACGCCTGAACTTCTGTTCTTTTACTCCGCAACAAACTAAATTTGAATTTTGATAAAACGAAAAGCTATTTAAAATTGCATACTTTATCTAAACCATGAAAGCGTTTTTACATTTCAGTAACAGTCTAAACATTCTTTACATTGTTTAAAATAGTAACATCTATCAAATATATATTAAGAGTGTCTCATCATCATTGGATATATTAGCGCTGCGGAATCTGTTGGCGCTCTACAAATAACCGATAATAATAATATACAAAACCAGTACTACAACCTGCAATATTAGTTTCAATTAAACAGCTTTCACTTTGACATGTGTGCACACTTCTATTTTACATGCAGTATAATCAATATTCAAATACGTTGTCCTATTGATGTCTATGCTTTACATAAAGGTGAGCAATAGTAATCTGCCTTATAGTGCATGTAATTGAAAATCATTGGTCAACCAATTTTTTAGCGAAAAACGGAATCTGTCTAAATACTCTTAAATTGTGGTTATATCTTTTTGAGACAATCTATTTATGTATATATATATATATATATATATATATATATATATATATATATAATCATCCCGCCCACGGTACACTTTTCCAAATGTTATATAAACAAAGGCATTTTACAGATAGGGGGATATTTATCAAAGCCTCAACTATGCTGCATTCGCCAGCACCAATACGCTTGCCTAACATCGCCTAACATCGTGGCCGCGGACCTTAATACGATCTCCATATTTATAAAAAAAGCAGGCAAAAAGCTGTGCACCAAGTACGGGGCGATGAGCATCGGACTGTTGTTAACTAGCAGTCATCGATCTCGCTGCTATTCGGCTTTTTCCCAACTTTATTTATACCCTGTCACTAAACACCGCCACTATACTAAAATGTTTAACCCCTATCCCGCCGCTCCCGGACCCTGCCGCAACTTTAATAAAGTTATTAACCCTTATCCCGCCGCACCCGGACCCCGCCACAACTTTAATAAAGTTATTAACAACTATCCCGCTGCTCCCGGACCCCACAGCCACTAAATAAATGTATTAACCCCTATTCCGCCACTCGCAGACCCCGCCGCCACCTAAATAAAGTTATTAACCCCTATCCCGCCACTCCTGGACCCCGCCACCGCCTAAATAAACGTATTAACACTAAACCTCTGGCCTCCAACATCACTACCATTAACTAAACCAATTAACCCCTAAACCGCCAGCCCCCCACATCGCCATAAACTAAATTAAGCTATTAACCCCTAAACCAAACAACCCGCTAACTTTCAAAACTGGGGGAAGTCAGTTTTTAAACATTGCTGGGAATCTGCTGGCGAGTGCCGGGTTTTCTGTGTGTTGTGTTAATAAGGTTTGTAATGCTCCCCTGCGGACCTGTCACCCAGGTTGCTCTGGGGTTAACTGCCTAGGTTGCTGGGAACTTTGCAGCTGTCTGTCAGTGTCCAGGGCTGTGGAGTTTGCTGTGGCTTAGGATGTGTACCCAGTCCAGTCTGTGAGTGCGGTCCATTCCTGTGTTTTGTATTTACATAGGGGAGGTTACAAAAGCCTGTGTCACCCTGGGAGGTTCCCAGTTGGTTTGTTTGTAAGCATGCATTGTGTGGGTGCTGGTTTAGGGTCCCAGGAAAGGGGAGACCTTCTCGTGGTCCTGGGCTTGATCCTTTGGCGCCAAATGTAACTGACTTCCCCCAGTTTTGCTTTTAAACATTGCTGTGAGTGCCGGGTTTATATATAGATATATATATTCATCCCACCTACAATACACATTTCCAAATGATATTTAAACAAAGGCATTTTACAGATAGAGTCATCTGATTAAATAAAAGGAACTATTACAAAACAGGAATGTATATTTATTGCAGAAGAAGTTGTGCACCAACCTATTAAGTCAAATGCACCATGGAGACTTTTTTTTTTCTCTAGTTCATCCATGAATGTGTCCAGAGATTTATGGGTACTTCTTTGATTGTATTTACTAAATCAATTCTTCACTGTCCCTATTGTTAAACACATGAAGGTACAATAAATTCTTTAGCACGACAGTGCCTTTAAGTTAAACTGTAAGATCCTTAAATAGCTCTCTGAATATTTTTGTAAACATTCTCACCCCTAGCTATTTTTATGAAGGTCTGTCATTGTCTGCATTTTACTGTTCTATTTTATACTTTTTTTTTATTGATCTCATGTTGCCAACCTATTTATGATAGCTATGTTAAAAGAAAAAAAAAGCAATTGTGTAAAAATAAAAAAGAAACCAGTGCTAACAGGGACTTAACCCCTTGTTTGCAAAACAGGGCTGCAGAACAATGCAATGCAAAGTGTTGTTGCCTTTTTGGGTAGCCAAGTTGATAGACGAGCGATGGAAGGTTTTCTTGTGTGCTGCTATCTTAATCATCCGGGGATATCTTTATGGTTCTTGTCCCCAACAATGCTTTTAAAAGGAACATTAAATTCAGAATACCATTACCCATAAATGGCCAAATTACAAGTGTAGCGGTATATAACACTCCCGCTCGAGCGTTTACTCTGCTAGAAATATGTTTTTTGCGCATGTTGGGTAGCACTTGTATTACAAGTTGAAAATAAAATGTTTTCATTCACGCTCTAACCCAAACGTTCGTAAAAATCTGAACACAGAATATCGCGCATTCCCCCATAGATGTCAATCGAGCAAAAAAAGTAGAAAAAAACACCCTACTCTTGCATCAACCTGATCGCATATCCATTCCTCAAGTGTGCTAACCAGACATAAAAATATGAATATTTCACATTCTAATGTTCTTCACATAGCAGAAAATGTTCTATTTATTCATAAATACATATTTCTACAAATATATGATGTTTTTTGCACATATACAGTATATATACATATCTATAAATAGATGATTAGCTATAGGTATGGATATATACAGATATATATAGGAATATTTATTTATAAACACATATAACATATTCTGCTATGTGCAGAACATTGGAATGTGAAATATTTACTGTAAATACACAGTATAACACTTCATTAAATATGAATATTGCATGAATATGCTTCTATATGTTTTCATCTACTTGTAGATGCTACTTACTAGTGGTATCCTGTAGGAGGAGCTAAAGGGTACAAACTCCATTCAACCCCTTTGATGAAAGAGAGGACTGCAACTATACATATACATATGTATACATATATAGACATGCTGTATATATATATATATATATATATATATATACAGTATATATATTTATTTATGTGCATTGGAGCATTTATACATATGTATTTATGTGTTTATGAGTGTATATCTGTCTGTAAATACACATATAAATACATAAATAAATCTGTACACATATATATACTGTACATACTTGTGAATATTTCAACATGTACATGTATGTATCTCTATGCATGCCTTTTTTTTTTCTAACACCTGAGACCACATATCTTTGAGCTCTTACAAATTTTGTGCAATATTTTTTGGAATAATTTTTCTTAGATGGTGTTATTATCAGTGTAACTGTACTTTGTAATTTATTTTTTATGTATTTTGTGAGAAATTTTTGTTTCACAAAGCAGTTAACCAGAGCTCTGAGGTCACGCTAACTTGACACGTGTTAACTTTAATTGTGCTCAAGCGATCACGTTTACTTTCAACTTTAATAATATGAGTGAAAAACCTGACGCTCGCAAACACCTGCGATAAACCCCTTTTCACTCACGTGTAACTGTTATCGCTCCCTTCATAATCTGTCCCAAAATATTTATTAATGCATGGCTTACAAAAATCTAAACTCTATTTACTTTATTTATTTTGCCACTTTTGCAGTACATTTTTGTTTCATTCAACTGTCTGCAGAATACTGAACCTAGACACTACAATATTATATACAGTAATTGCTTGATCAGTGCAGGAGCTGTTTTATTATTAACCTGTCTCTAATTGTCAACAGCAAGATAAACAATATGCAAATGTTGCTAAAAATATGACTTCTTATAAAACCTTTATTTTGTATGCAGGAGATTGTTTGCAATTGCTTAATTATTGATATATGCTATGCATATATTTGAAATTATTTTAATGTCCTTTTAATAGAGTAAGGTTAATGTACAAGGTGCATTAGCTTTCAGGTGAAATATGTATACCACCGCAGACACAGTGTCGCAATTTTTACACTTTCCTGGTTTCTATCAACTCACATAATCGTATTTGTTATGAAATATGCAAAAGGATGTAATTAAGGTTGAAATTCTACATGCTGCGAAAATGAAATCAAGAAATTGTTTGACTTCTCTGCTAATTATATTGCTTGCTAAATATTTAATGTTTTAATTTTATAAAACTAAACTGAAGTTTGCTGGAGAAAGTCAAACAAGTCTCTATGTTTATATATTAATACTTATATTGTGTCGGAGATCGTTATGCTAATTTTATGTTCCATAATTTTTACTTGGATGAGATTAAAACGAAGGCTCCTGAGAATTAGGAACTGGACATTTTTTATTTGTCCTTGTGGGACATTCCTGATCAACACAATTTTGTTTTCAAATATTTTTTTCATCATCCTTAACCCTTCTGTAATGAAATAAATATATTAATTTAAGAAAAGTGTTGTGATATAGATTTACTGTTTTTACTGTAGAAGCTAATTTGACAAGGTATTTTAAAATGCATATATTGTGGTCTATATTGTTACAAACGCGTGTGCACTATTAAACCTACCTAAGTATGCTCTAATTTTAAGCAAGAATCACAAGATTACAATTTAAATTTGATAAAATAAGTCAAATGGAAAGTATTTTTTTTTATTTATTATTTTCATTTTACATAAGGTATCAAACATTCATTGTACATTGTATATTTCTGACCTTATGTCCAGTTACATTGTTCAGCGAAATTTCAAAGTCAACTACATTACTACTCTACTAACTAACTCAGTGTTCCATAATTAGTACATATCACAAATGTAAATTGTATTACTTTAAACTTCAAGGTCTATCAGTCTTATCTATTAATCCTACTGTTCTGACCTAATGGTGTCAAACATCGTCTGGATCATCCCGGGTCCTCGAACCGGGGGAGGGGGGAATGACGCCTCTATCCTCGCTGGTGAACCTCCCACCTGAGTCATACTATTGTGTTTGTAGATTGAGGTGGTAAATGTATGTTTTCCCATAAGAATTTAGCATCTAAAAAGAAGGGGAGCTTGTTCCGTTTCAAAAACCCATACTCCTCCAAACCAATCAATTCTTTTGTTCTCTCAATCCACATATCTTTTGTTGGAGATGAGGAAGTTTTCCATGCCCTAGCTATTAATGAACGAGCCCCGTTCAGTCCTATCTGTATTATAAGGGATCTCAACTTACATGTGATGTGAGTGGTGTCATTTAATAGTGCTATTCTGGGGGTAAGCAGAAATTTATCTCCCAACATTTTCTGTAGGTGAGCCTCCACCTCCCTCCATAGTGTCTTTATCAAGGGGCAATCCCACCACATATGTAATAGGCTACCCTGTTCACCACAACCCCTCCAACACATTCGCGAAAAGTCTGGGTATATAGTGTTCAATCTGGTCGGAGTTAAACTGCCATCTCTCTATCACATAATCTTTCAAAGGGTGTCATTGGGCGGATAAACTCCTTCTTGTAGGGGGATGTTTGTAAGAAATGCTGAAGTTGTGTGTATTTAAGCCAGTGTGTAAACCGTCCTTCTGCTATGGTCTCTAATCTGTTTCTGTCCATTAATTTCCCTTCCTCTAAGAATCTGCACAATGGAATTGTATATCCCCATTCCTTAAGTCTTCTAAATACCTTGTCTAAACCCCCCACCATCTCCGTGTTAAGAATTATTGGGAATAGTGGTGATCTAACAGATGAAATATGAGGGTATAACATCTTTATTTTTTCCCATTCTTTAAAAGATGTTTGTGAATGTCTAATTGTCTGCACTGCACTGGTCTCAGATCCGAAGAGACCCAGCATAACGCCCCTACAAATGGAACTTGTAAAATATGGGAATCTATAGACACCCAAGCTTTATGCTTTGTTGAGCCTTGCCAATCTAAAATTCTCTGGAGAGTCACTGCATGGTAATATTCCTCTATCTTTGGTAACCCAATGCCCCCCATGACCGTAGGCCTATAGAGAGTGTTTCTATTTACCCTAGGTCTACTCTTGCCCCATACATAGGTATTTATATGTCCTTGTACCCGGGTTAGGAACCATGAGGGGAGGTGCATTGGCAGGGCCTGTAGGAGATATAGAATCTTGGGTAATATCATCATTTTAATAGAATGTACCCTACCCCACCACGAGTGATTTGGTTGCCCAAGTATTTTGGAAAGTATTTTTTTTTAATTGCATGCTCTATAGGAACTATCAAGCTTAAAGCTTAAAGGTACAATGTACTCTAAATAAAAATGTTATCCTCTCTACTTTGTTCCCAATGATAGCTGATTTTACCTGTGGTATCCCCACTTTTACGGAAAATGTCAAAAGGTTATAGAAAATTTATGTAAACATAGCCACCAGAAGAAATCATACTCTTGGTAGGAGAGATAAGTAATAAAATGTTCTCTTTAAGGGCCTGATTCTTTAAAGCTTTCTAGTCTGCTGAGATTCTATATGATGCCTCGTCTGTGTTATAAGGCCCCTCAGGGATTGTTTTAAAAACAATTTTACCATGGAAATTGTGTATTCAATTAAGGGGAATTCACTAAAATGTTTTGTGTTAAAGAGAGACAATTATTTTACAATATAATTCTGAGTAAAATAAGCTGATGATTTCTCTCCATGTCCGCAAGTTTTTGTGAATCAGGCTCTAAGTATTGGGCTTTGTTAAGACGACAGAAATCTGATAATGAAGCATTTGTGTATAGAGAGTAATAAGATAAGGAGTCTGTTTTCCCTGCAAGCTCAGCACATGTTAACGGGTTATAGATTCAAAGGACAAAAACAACTATTTGATAAACAAAAATAAATCAAAAGGATACATATATATATCATAATTTATACGCTACTACTGGCATAACAAGTCATTGGAAACACATACATTTTACAGTACACTTTTTTTATGTCCCTTTAAGCCAACCTAAAAGATGTATCAGAGAAATCCCAGTAGAAACCCCTAAAAGCAGACTCTTATCTAAGGGTGCCAAAAATTTTGAAGAGTGCAAATAAGCAATTGTCTTCTAAATAAATTATTGCATGCTCATGGTAACCTTTTCTTTTTAAAACAATTAAAGGGACATAAAACAAGTTAGGATAGAGACAAAATATAATAGTATGTACTTTAATTACTTTACCTGAAAAATTATACTGCAGTGCCTCACCATTAACCCTTTCTTTTTAGTTTCTGAATTGTAAAGTTCTAACTCCCCCCACACATTTCCTGCTATGGCTGTATCTATATCTATTGTTCTTTTGGTAGAATGCAAAAGTGCATAGGGATTATCTGCTGGAGCATGCCTAGAAGCTGTGAACTCAGTTGAAATACAATGCCTGTGTCTAAACACTGATAAGGGGGGTGGAGTTGACTGCTCCAGGCAGCTTAGCTATGTAATTCATTTTGCTTATTTTTGAAAATTATTTTAAAATACTTGCCAGCAATTTCTAAACAATTTTTTTATGCCCAACTATTTTTTTTTTATATTTTCAAAACCTTTATTTAAATCAACTGGACATACATGTTATATGGTAAATGTACATAACAGGTATCAAGAATAGTACATGACAAAACTTCTGTGGTCACAATCTCTAGTGTCCCGTATGTCTAGCTTGGTCATAGTTTTATCCAACTTTGACCTCTTTTGGGTCTGTGATACACAATATAGATGACCTTCCAGTTTCCAGTTTCAATAAAATTTTAGTCTTTATACAAGTGTTATATATCGGCTGAATACATCTTAATACAATGCAATAACAATAACATGAATTGAAAACCTTAACTCAATGCTCTATTAGGTTATTGCTCTGATAAGCGTCCTCTAGGTTTAAATAATCATTTATATCTCTTTTTGGGATATCTCCTGGGCCACCACCATTTCCGAGATTTGGGTGGGAGGGGGAGGAGTAAGGAGGGGAATATACTCTTGATAAAAAAGGGGGGGGGCATGAGTATGATGTAGGGGCCTGTGGTGCAAGTGCTTCGCCTAAGAATGGTTTAGGTTCTCTATTCCTGTTTCCATATCATTAACATTCTTTCATGTATTTCAACAGTATTGTTTCTTATGTAATGATATCTTTCTAATTCTAAAAGTGTCTCAACCTGTTTCGCCCATTCCCTCAATGTGGGGATCCTGTCTGATTTCCAGTATCTGGGAATCAGCATTTTTGTGCTACTTAACATTGATAATAACAATTTTCGTTTCGCCACATCTTTCAGTTTGGGGAGGCAAGTAAAAAGTAGTATTTTCGGGTCCCTGGGGACTATGGTTCCCAGGACCTTACAGATATGTGTTATTATATCTGTCCAGAATTGTTGAATGTTAGGGCATTCCCACCAGATATGTGGTATGGTGCCCTCTTCTATGTGGCACCTCCAACACTTTCCTGTGGAGGTGGGGTATATCACTTTTAATCTTGCCGGCGTCAAGTACCACCGTGTCAGGTCTCCTGCACTTAGACTGAAATGGATGCTACTTTGTTATTAAGGAATATGGATTTCCAACTTTTCAGCGTTAATCCTATAGTAAGCTCCCTATCCCATGCCCTGATGTATGTTGGTAAGAGATCTTCACCGGTTATCTGCAATTTCCTGTACAGAGTAGATATTATTAAGTGTGGAGGTGTCTGATTTGCCAAACATACGTCTAGATTACGAGTCTTGTACCGCTCACTTTTTTTCCGCGACGCGAACATACCACAAATCCACTTACGTCAATTGCATATCCCCTATTTTCAATGGGATTTTCCTAACGCCAGTATTACGAGTCTTGGAAAAAGTGAGCGGTACAGCCGCTCGTACCGCATTTAAAAGTCAGTAGTTAAGAGTTTTATGGGCTAACGCCGTAACATAAAACTCTTAACTAAAGTGCTAAAAAGTACACTAACACCCATAAACTATCTATTAACCCCTAACCCGATGCCCCCCCACATCGCAAACACTAAATAAATTTTTTTAACCCCTAATCTGCCAAACCGGACATCGCCGCCACTTTAATAAATATATTAACCCCTAAACCACCGCATTCCCGCCCCGCAAACACTAGTTAAATTGTAGTATGTATAGTTAATGCAACAAGGTTTGCAAAACAAAGAACAAAGACTGCCTGGCTCTAAATGATTATTTTACCAAGCCCATTAGTATAAGGAATCAAGTATATGATAAAATTGTTTCAACAGCAACATTCAAACTCAAAAAACTTTATTGGAGACAAAATATTAGTACAGCATTAAGCAACAGACAACAACAGGCGTCAAACACGTTACAGGGAAACAAAACAACAAAGGGCAACAAAAGGAAAAACACAGGTCCTCAGAGACAATCAGAGAGGAAGAGAGAGATGAGTCCCTTTACAAAAATCAGGACCAACTCATGAGAATAATCAATCTGAGTGACCATGTACTTAACAAAAATCATGAAAAAGTCCTCTCAAAAGGACTAACTTTCTGCCCCACTAATATGCTTGACAAGTTTGAAATAACCAAAGAAATACATTTATTTACCCGTAAGCTTTTACTCAAAAAATGTATTCAAACAAAACTGATCACTCTCTATATAACAATGAATTGGACTCTTTAAAGGATCTGGAAGACCTGTTAAGTGAATCTGAAGAAGATATGCAAATATCCCTTTGGAAGAAGGAATTTAAACCTAAATCTACCTTCATGCCTCCTATACAGATATCTCCACAAGTTAATGTATTCTCTCAAATTGTATGTAAAAAAATTGAACAATTACCAATTTACAATGTTAACAACAACCTCACCTATTCAGAAAAACGTGCTCTGACTGATATAAAAACATGGACAGATGTGGTCATTAAGCCCTCTGACAAGGGCGGAAATATAGTCCTATGGTCAAAAAAAGACTATGTTGAAGAAGCAATGAGACAATTAACAAACAAAGATTGTTATAAAAAACTCTACTCTAATCCCCAATCAGAATATATGGATCAATATAACAAATTCATTTTAAGGACATGGAAAGATGGAATTATTTCCAAGACTGAAAAAGATTTTTTGATCCAAAAAAATCCCACTTTAGCAACTATATATTTCTTGCCAAAAGTACATAAAAATCTAACTAAGCCTCCCGGAAGACCAATAGTATCCGGACCGGGAATAACAATTTAACTGAGGCTGCCAGTAAATATGTTGATCAGAGATTACGGGAATACTTGACCACTATGCCATCTTATGTCCGCAACACGATGGAAGTTTTGCAGATCATACAAAATATACATCTCAAACAAGAAACATGGCTTATTGAAAAGTGTGTGAAAAATAGTGCGCTTGTATAAGATATGGTATCAAACTCCTTACAGTTCGTTAGATCCTTCAATCTAAACACTGATATACGAAAAAAGGTTTTGTAAGGGCGCTAGTAGCAAAAGGTACCGATTGGGGGTGTATATATTAAGTTATCCGTGATGAAATTGAGAGTAAAACCTCAAATTAAATCAGAAAGGCTTCTATCAAAATTAAAATAGTTTAATTAATAACAGTAAAGATCAATGAAACATATACTTGTCTTTGGTATCCTCCAATAAAAAGGTCAACCCGGGTTGGTCCAAAAGGTTAAAAGAAGTGTTGAGTCAGGTGTACAGTCTTAAGACACTTCTATATTTCCACCGATTCTGTACCTGACAAGTACACAAGAAGGAAAATTGGACACAAGAAGAAATATTGCGCAAAGACGATCCGCAAAGCAGTGATTGGCAGGCGCAAGTCGAGCCCCCAAAATACCGGGTGTGACGTCAGACGCCAACAACATGAGGATCCTGCTAGACGGACTGAGCCACAGGACACATAAGATACCCTGTCGCCGCTTATGCACAAGATAAGGTACAAATCTGTTTGCAAGTAATAACTGTGATTTAAGTTTGATGCAAATACAGGATAGACTGTAGAACATAAATTTTCTACAAAGTGATTATTGTGACACAAATAAGATACAGTTGCAGGACGGATTGGATACCCTGCAATAACTTACATAAATCTACTTAAAGATACAATCCTATAAGATTCTTTTTCCTGAATTGACATTGCACTGCCTCACCAATAAGATATTGCTCCATCCATATTGGAACGTATTTACGGAGTTTCTTTGATCTATCATTTATATATTGTTTTTAAATTAGATGTCAATATGTATTTTATGTAAGAACTCTAACCAATTCATTAGAGAATATAGAAATTGTCAGTCACACACAAACAAATTTATTTTGTGTGGCTAATAAGTATTTTCCAATTTCTATTCCCTATGAAATACTAATGAGTATCAATTTTTGCTCTGATTATTTGTACTAGAGATGTCTCTAATTTTTAATTTTTTTTATATGTTTCATTGATCTTTACTGTTATTAATTAAACTATTTTAATTTTGATAGAAGCCTTTCTGATTTAATTTGAGGGTTTACTCTCAATTTCATCACGCATAACTTAATACATACACCCCTCCAATCGGTATCTTTAGCTACTAGCGCCCTTACAAAACCTATTTTTTGTAAAACATGGCTTATTACTGCAGATGTAGAATCTTTATACACCAGTATTAGACATGATGATGGCATACAAGCAATTAAATATTTTCTATCCACTAATGTGTCCAATAATGAAGAACATAATGAATTTGTGATATCACTCTTAAGATATGTACTCACTCATAATATATTTACATTTAAAGATAGTTTCTTCTTACAAACACAAGATACGGCAATGGGCACCTCGTGTGCCCTGACATATGCCAACTTATTTTTGGGCTACTGGGAACAGAAAATAGTGTTCTCAGAGAATATGGAAGAATTTACAAACTATGTACCACTCTGGTTAAGGTACATTGATGACATGCTCTTTATATGGGAAGGCACACATGAGCTCTTAGATAAATTTTTATCTGAACTCAATCATAACAACCTTAACATTAAATTAGCATATCAAGCTGAATTACAAGAAATTAACTTCCTTGATCTAACAATTACCAAAACTACTGATGGAACCATCCAAACTAAGTGTTTAGAAAAGAAACATCTACCAATACATTATTACATGAGACAAGTGCACATCGACAAAGCACACTCAAAGCAATACCATATGGGGAGTTTTTAAGACTCAGAAGAAATTGCTCAAATACATCAATATTTGAAAATGAAAGCAAACAATTAACATCAAGACTACTTCAGAGAGGCTGATAGTAAAAGGTCTGTAAAAAATGCTAAATTCAAGGCACTTAAAATTGAAAGAGAATCACTTCTCCATCCTAAAAAGAAAGATACTTCAAATAATATTCACAGGTTGATAACAACTTACAACCCTCAAATGCATCACGTAACTCGAATACTAAATGAAAACTGGTATATTCTTCAAAATGATTCTGATCTCAAAGATATAATAGGAAATCAAATAAAAATTGGGTACAAGAGACACAGAAATCTCAAAGATCAATTGGTACAAAGCCACTATGTACATACTTCTAGGAAAAGTGAAACAGATCCTGGAATGTACCCATGTTGCACCTGTATGGCATGCCCTTTTGTCAAGAACATAAAAGACATCAAAGACAAATATGGCAGAATCCATAAGTTAAAACAACATTTTAAATGCAGATCCACAGGAGTAATTTATGTGATTTATTGCGAATGTGAAAAAGCCTATGTAGGCATGACAACCAGAGAAGCACGTGTAAGAATACTGGAACACAAAAATAATATAAAAAATGCAGAAAAGGATTTACAAAATGGGAAAAAAGTTACAAGTGTTGCTAAACACTTTTTATTGAAATATGATAGTCAATATAATCGACTCAAATTCTCTGTATTACAAAAAATATCTCTGGGTATCAGAGGTGGTAATCTAGAAAATGCATTACTCAAAGCTGAATGCCGTTGGATACATCTGTTAAATCCAGTACACCCTGCAGGATTAAATGAGTATAACAATTATAATGTATATTTGTAGATACTTTAACTCATACAATACAGTTAATAAAGCTTTCAGATTAACATACGGTCAGTTGATCATGGGTATTTGCCCCTTCATATTTGATCTTTTGATATAAAAACATTATCATAAGAACATATTCAATATTCTGTCACTAATATCCCACCTTTAATATGTTTATTAATCACTTCTCTCCACAATAATAAAGTGGACTTAAGTTACACATATTTTTTCTTATATAAATTTCACTATACCCAATATATGATCTAGGTATCATATTTGAATACTTTCTTTAGTTTAGTTTAATACCTTAAGTACTCACAATTTTTTATTTTATATATTATAAAAATACTATACCCTTGTTTTTATCAGGGTGATATTTAGTATTTAATTTTAGTTTAGGTCACCATATTCACATAATCCTACCAGTACTCTGTTTTATCCTTGCACGAAAAGCATATTTAGGCCACCTTATAGATTTTGTTAAATTCTAATTTCTCTTGTTAAGTGTATCCAGTCCACGGATCATCCATTACTTATGGGATATTAACTCCTCCCCAACAGGAAGTGCAAGAGGATTCACCCAGCAGAGCTGCTATATAGCTCCTCCCCTAACTGCCATTCCCAGTCATTCTCTTGCACCCAACGAATATATAGGATGTGTGAGAGGACTGTGGTGATTATACTTAGTTTCATACCTTCAATCAAAAGTTTGTTATTTTATAATAGCACCGGAGTGTTTTATTCCTTCTCTGGTAGAATTTGAAGAAGAATCTACCTGAGTTTTTCTATGATTTTAGCCGGAGTAGTTAAGATCATATTGCTGTTTCTCGGCCATCTGAGGAGAGGTAAACTTCAGATCAGGGGACAGCGGGCAGATTAATCTGCAAAGAGGTATGTAGCAGCTTATTATTTTCTGACAATGGAATTGATGAGAAAATTCTGCCATACCGATATAATGTAAACTCAGCCTTAAATGCAGTAGCAGCAACTGGTATCAGGCTGTCATGTATGTATATTTTACACTTCAGTATTCTGGGGAATGGCACTTCACTGGAATTATACTGTATGCATAAAACTTTAGCCTAATTTGCAGGGACTAGCAACAGGCTTTTTAATAACACTCAATTTATTAATGTTAAACGTTTTTTGCTGGCATGTAAAATCGTTTAATTTTCTGAGGTACTGGGTGAAAAAATGTTTTGGGCACTATTTTTTTCCACTTGGCAGTCGTTTTATTTAATTTATGACAGTTTACTGATCTCTCTCACTGTTATGTGTGAGGGGGAGGGGCCTTTTTTGGTGCTTTTGCTACGCATCAAAAAATTCAGTCAGAAGTTTATTGTCTTCCCTGCATGATCCGGTTCATCTCTACAGAACTCAGGGGTCTTCAAAACTTGTTTTGAGGGAGGTAATCACTCACAGCAGAGCTGTGAGATTGTAGTTGACTGTGATAAAAAAAACGTTTCAGGGTTAGTTATCCTTTGCTAATGGGAGCAATCCTTTGCTAAAATTGTGTTTTTTACAAAGATTTGATGCTATAACTTTTCAGTTTATTAATTTTCAACTGTCATAACTTTTTCTGTGCTTCTTATAGGCACAGTACGTTTTCATATTATAGTAAATTACTTGAAAAGTATTTCCAAGTTGCTAGTTTATTTGCTAGTGTGTTAAACATGTCTGATTCAGAGGAAGATATCTGTGCTATATGTGCTAAAGCCAAAGTGGAGCCCAATAGAAATTTATGTACTTTAAATAAAAGTCAATCTGTACAAATTGAACATATTTCACCAAACAACGAGGGGAGAGTTATGCCGACTAACTCGCCTCACGTGTCAGTACCTGCATCTCCCGCTCGGGAGGTGCGTGATATTGTAGCGCTGAGTACATCTGGGCGGCCATTACAAATCACATTACAGGATATGGCTACTGTTATGACTGAAGTTTTGGCTAAATTACCAGAACTAAGAGGTAAGCGTGATCACTCTGGGGTGAGAACAGAGTGCGCTGATAATATTAGGGCCATGTCAGACACAAAAAAAAAAAAAAAAAAAGTCACAATTTGCAGAACATGAGGACGGAGAGCTTCATTCTGCGGGTGACGGTTCTGATCCAAACAAACTGGATTCAGATATTTCAAATTTTAAATTTAAGCTGGAAAACCTCAGTGTATTACTAGGGGAGGTGTTAGTGGCTCTGAATGATTGTAACACAGTTGCAATACCAGAGAAAATGTGTAGGTTGGATAAATATTTTGCGGTACCGGCGAGTACTGACGTTTTTCCTATACCTAAGAGACTTACTGAAATTGTTACTAAGGAGTGGGATAGACCCGGTGTGCCGTTCTCACCCCCTCCGATATTTAGAAAGATGTTTCCAATAGACGCCACCACACGGGACTTATGGCAAACGGTCCCTAAGGTGGAGGGAGCAGTTTCTACTTTAGCTAAGCATACCACTATCCCGGTGGAGGATAGCTGTGCCTTTTCAGATCCAATGGATAAAAAGTTAGAGGGTTACCTTAAGAAAATGTTTGTTCAACAAGGTTTTATATTGCAACGTCTTGCATGCATTGCGCCTGTCACGGCTGCAGCAGCATTTTGGTTTGAGTCTCTGGAAGAGACACTTGAATCAGCTCCATTAGATGAGATTACACACAAGCTTAAAGCCCTTAAGTTAGCTAACTCATTTATTTCAGATGCCGTAGTACATTTAACTAAACTTATGGCTAAGAATTCCGGATTCGCCATTCAGGCACGCAGAGCACTGTGGCTAAAATCCTGGTCAGCTGAAGTTACTTCTAAATCTAAATTGCTTAATTAACCTTTCAAAGGGCAGACCTTATTCGGGCCCGGGTTGAAAGAAATTATCGCTGACATTACAGGAGGTAAAGGCCATGCCCTGCCTCAAGACAGAGCCAAACCTAAGGCTAGACAGTCTAATTTTCGATCCTTTCGTAATTTCAAAGCAGGAGCAGCATCAACTTCCTCTGCACCAAAACAGGAAGGAGCTGTTGCTCGCTACAGACAAGGCTGGAGACCTAACCAGTCCTGGAACAAGGGCAAGCAGGCCAGGAAACCTGCTGCTGCCCCTAAGACAGCATGAATCGAGGGCCCCCGATCCGGGAATGGATCTAGTGGGGGCAGACTTTCTCTCTTCGCCCAGGCTTGGGCAAGAGATGTCCAGGATCCCTGGGCGTTAGAGATCATATCTCAGGGATACCTTCTAGACTTCAAATTCTCTCCCCCAAGAGGGAGATTTCATCTGTCAAGGTTGTCAACAAACCAAATAAAGAAAGAGGCGTTTCTACGATGCGTACAAGATCTTTTATTAATGGGAGTGATCCATCCGGTTCCGCGGTCGGAACAATGACAAGGGTTTTACTCAAATCTGTTTGTGGTTCCCAAAAAAGAGGGAACTTTCAGGTCAATCTTGGATTTAAAGATCCTAAACAAATTCCTAAGAGTTCCATCGTTCAAAATGGAAACTATTCGGACAATTTTACCCATGATCCAAAAGGGTCAGTACATGACCACAGTGGATTTAAAGGATGCTTACCTTCACATACCGATTCACAAAGATCATTACCGGTGTCTAAGGTTTGCCTTTCTAGACAGGCATTACCAGTTTGTAGCTCTTCCATTCGGATTGGCTACGGCTCCGAGAATCTTCACAAGGTTCTGGGTGCTCTTCTGGCGGTACTAAGACCGCGAGGAATTGCGGTAGCTCCGTACCTAGACGACATTCTGATACAAGCTTCAAGCTTTCAAACTGCCAAGTCTCATACAGAGTTAGTACTGGCATTTCTAAGGTCGCATGGATGGAAGGTGAACGAAAAGAAGAGTTCTCTCTTTCCACTCACAAGAGTTCCCTTCTTGGGGACTCTTATAGATTCTGTAGAAATGAAGATTTACCTGACAGAAGACAGGTTAACAAAGCTTCAAAATGCATGCCGTGTCCTTCATTCCATTCAACACCCGTCAGTAGCTCAATGCATGGAGGTGATCGGCTTAATGGTAGCAGCAATGGACATAGTACCCTTTGCACGTCTACATCTCAGACCGCTGCAATTGTGCATGCTAAGTCAGTGGAATGGGGATTACTCAGACTTGTCCCCTACTCTGAATCTGGATCAAGAGACCAGAAATTCTCTTCTATGGTGGATTTCTCGGCCACATCTGTCCAGGGGGATGCCATTCAGCAGGCCGGACTGGACAATTGTAACAACAGACGCCAGCCTACTAGGTTGGGGCGCTGTCTGGAATTCTCTGAAGGCTCAGGGACAATGGAATCAGGAGGAGAGTCTCCTACCAATAAACATTCTGGAATTGAGAGCATTTCTCAATGCCCTTCTGGCTTGGCCCCAGTTAACAACTCGGGGGTTCATCAGGTTTCAGTCGGACAACATCACGACTGTAGCTTACATCAACCATCAGGGAGGGACAAGAAGCTCCCTAGCAATGATGGAAGTATCAAAGATAATTCGCTGGGCAGAGTCTCACTCTTGCCACCTGTCAGCAATCCACATCCCGGGAGTGGAGAACTGGGAGGCGGATTTCTTAAGTCGTCAGACTTTTCATCCGGGGGAGTGGGAACTTCATCCGGAGGTCTTTGCCCAAATACTTCGACGTTGGGGCAAACCAGAGATAGATCTCATGGCGTCTCGACAGAACGCCAAGCTTCCTCGTTACGGGTCCAGATCCAGGGATCTGGGAGCGGTTCTGATAGATGCTTTGACAGCACCTTGGACCTTCGGGATGGCTTATGTGTTTCCACCCTTCCCGATGCTTCCTCGATTGATTGCCAGAATCAAACAGGAGAGAGCATCAGTGATTCTAATAGCGCCTGCATGGCCACGCAGGACTTGGTATGCAGATCTAGTGGACATGTCATCCTGTCCACCTTGGTCGCTACCTCTGAAACAGGACCTTCTGATCCAGGGTCCCTTCAAACATCAAAATCTAATTTCTCTGAAGCTGACTGCTTGGAAATTGAACGCTTGATTTTATCAAAACGTGGTTTTTCTGAGTCAGTTATTGATACCTTAATACAGGCTAGGAAGCCTGTTACCAGAAAGATTTACCATAAGATATGGCGCAAATACTTATATTGGTGCGAATCCAAGAGTTACTCATGGAGTAAGGTTAGGATTCCGAGGATATTGTCTTTTCTACAAGAAGGTTTAGAAAAGGGTTTATCCGCTAGTTCCTTAAAGGGACAGATTTCAGCTCTGTCCATTCTTTTTCACAAACGTCTGTCAGAAGTTCCGGACGTTCAAGCTTTTTGTCAGGCTTTAGCTAGGATCAAGCCTGTGTTTAAAACTGTTGCTCCACCATGGAGTTTGAACTTAGTTCTTAATGTTTTACAGGGGGTTCCGTTTGAACCCCTTCATTCCATTGATATCAAGTTGTTATCTTGGAAAGTTCTGTTTATAATGTCGATTTCCTCGGCTCGAAGAGTCTCTGAGTTATCTGCCTTAAATTGTGATTCTCCTTATCTGATTTTTCATTCAGACAAGGTAGTTCTGCGTACTAAACCTGGGTTCCTACCTAAGGTGGTCACTAACAGGAATATCAATCAAGAGATTGTGGTTCCATCTTTGTGTCCTAATCCTTCTTCGAAAAAGGAACGTCTGCTACACAATCTAGATGTAGTCCGTGCCCTGAAATTTTATCTACAGGCAACTAAGGATTTTCGACAAACGTCTTCCCTGTTTGTCGTTTATTCTGGTCAGAGGAGAGGTCAAAAAGCTTCGGCTACCTCTCTCTCCTTTTGGCTTCGTAGCATAATACGGTTAGCCTATGAGACTGCTGGACAGCAGCCTCCTGAAAGAATTACAGCACATTCTACTAGAGCTGTGGCTTCCACTTGGGCCTTTAAGAATGAGGCTTCTGTTGAACAGATTTGCAAGGCTGCAACTTGGTCTTCTCTTCATACTTTTTCCAAATTTTACAAATTTGACACTTTTGCTTCTTCGGAGGCTGTTTTTGGGAGAAAGGTTCTTCAGGCAGTGGTTCCTTCCGTATAAAGAGCCTGCCTGTCCCTCCCGTCATCCGTGTACTTTAGCTTTGGTATTGGTATCCCATAAGTAATGGATGATCCGTGGACTGGATACACTTAACAAGAGAAAACATAATTTATGCTTACCTGATAAATTTATTTCTCTTGTAGTGTATCCAGTCCACGGCCCGCCCTGTCACTTTAAGGCAGGTAATTTTTCCATTAAACTACAGTCACCACTGTACCCTATGGTTTTCCTTTCTCTGCATGTTTTCGGTCGAATGACTGGTAATGGCAGTTAGGGGAGGAGCTATATAGCAGCTCTGCTGGGTGAATCCTCTTGCACTTCCTGTTGGGGAGGAGTTAATATCCCATAAGTAATGGATGATCCGTGGACTGGATACACTACAAGAGAAATAAATTTATCAGGTAAGCATAAATTATGTTTTTTATATCTTTCATATTATGTATGAAACAAATATAATATAATGTAAGAACTTGATCAAAGTAATTTTTGAGAAGTGAGTGCCCATGACCATAGCAGAACACGCATAGTGTGCTCAAAGATGCTCTGTTCAATCACCATCCAATCATAGGCTTTGTCCCTGCCTATATGCTAAGATATCCCGCTTACATTGCAGAACTGGACATACATAAGTAAGGATGGTTACATACTTTAAGATGTAACTGCAGTTCAAAACACATTGTGTTCATCCTTTACATGTTATCGATTCAACAGTATTCCTATTTCTTCTTGGAATAAGTTATACATTCCTTAATACATATTGGTTAAGTTCAGAGCTCTTATTTAAGTGGATTCATGCTAATGAACATTTTTATCCTTAACGGCTGTTAATTACAATCACAAAGTACGGGGCAGGTACTGTTAGAAAAACATACTTCCCTATTTTTTGGGACGACCACACCATATATAAAATAGACTTTATTAACATACATGTTTTCTACACTATTGACGTAATGTTGTATACATCATTTCTGGATAATCACGGATGCGATACATACCACAAATTTTCAATAAACTTTTTATACCTTACAATAATGTAAACAAGGCAATATCAGGCAATAATTATACCTGTGAGGATCTACATGCAATATGTCAAATTAAGTGGTAGCCATTAACATAATATGAGACTTTTCCACTACCACCTAGTAACCGATGATGCTACTAAACATCCATCTATAATGGGTCAAGATCAAGTCACTGTTCAAACAACACTGACCAATTGTAATTAGAGAATGATATGACGATGATCAAATCAATGGAACCGGACAGGTCTTACATTGGTATTTCACCCGCTCAGTTCGGCTGGCGCGTAGCCCTCTGAAGAAGCGTTATGTGAAATGCGCGTCAGGGGCACTGTTCACGGGGTCATAGTACCTCTCTGTTTTTAGTTACTCGCTCATTCAGACCATGATATTTAGTTGGTAATTTATAAATCGAACTCAGCTCAGGATAATGTTAAACCAGTCTCCGATATAGTAGAGACTTTTGCTGCTCAGCTTTTTTTGTTATTGCTAGAACCGAGCCAGTATAACGATAATACAGCCTCCGCTATAGAAGAGGCTTTTTTAGAAGAGCAATACTTAGTTTCCATCTGGTTAATGTTAAAAGAAATACTATGTTTCTAGTATCCTAATGATATGTATCCAGACATCGGATATATTTAGCGTGGCAGCTATCTCACTAGTCAGCAAGGTTACGGCTTTCTATATTTCTATATGCGGTTTAAATTACCTTAATAATGCAACTTGTGCAAAGAGCCTAACTTGTTTATTTTGTGACTCCATCTTTATGGTATATTCTACAAACACAATATTTGAGACTTTCTTTTGAATTAACCATTTGTGCATAGTCCATCAATGCACATACCTTGGCAGTATTTGTCTCCTACTTGTTATAAGTTTATGTAATCTGGCCAGCAATATATGCACATAATAACTTGAGCTAAATAAGCTATTACACTCAATATCCTGTATATATTTATGATATTGAAATCTTGAACTTATACCTCATTCTAGGGGCAATTAATTTATATATTCGGATTGCACATAATAATTGACAATAATATTTTCGATTTGATATTTGGTAATTCATTACCACAAGTGTCTGTGAGCTTGCTATTTTTAACCAGTGTGTGTGTGTGTGCGTGTGTACGAGTCCAGCTGGACTAATATTTTGTCTCCAATAAAGTTTTTTGAGTTTGAATGTTGCTGTTGAGACAATTTTACCACATACTTGATTCCTTATACTAATGGGCTTGGTAAAATAATCATTTAGAGCCAGGCAGTCTTTGTTCTTTGTTTTGCAAACCTTGTTGCATTAACTATACATACTAATGTATATTACTGCCTTAGCTCTAGAATTTAAGGGATAGCTGATTTATGCTGTAATATTTAACCCTATAATTCTTATTCACACAATCCCACCTTTTCCCTCAACTCCCTTTTTTTCAAATTACTAGTTAAATTGTATTAACCCCTAATCTGCTGTCCCTAACATTGCCGCCACCTACCTACATTTATTAACCCCTAATCTGCCGCCCCCAACATCGCCGCCACTATATATAAATCCCTAAACCTAAGTCTAACCCTAACACCCCCCTAGCTTAAATATAATTTAAATAAATCAAAATAAAATTACTACAATTAACTAAATAAGTCCTATTTAAAACTAAATACTTACCTATAAAATAAACCCTAAGCTAGCTACAATATAACTAATAGTTACATTGTAGCTAGTTTAGGATTTATTTTTATTTTACTGGCAACTTTGTATTTATTTTAACTAGGTACAATAGTTATTAAATAGTTATTAACTATTTAATAACTACCTAGTTAAAAAAAGACAAATTTACCTGTAAAATAAAACCTAACCTAAGTTACACTAACACCTAACACTACACTATAAATAAAGTAATTACCTACATTAAATTAAATTAATTACAATTAAATAAAATAAAATTAACTAAAGTACAAAAAAAACCCCACTAAATTACAGAAAATAAAAAAGTAATGACAAGTTTTTTAAACGAATTACACCTACTCTATCCCCCTAATAAAATAAAAATCCCCCCAAAATAAAAAAAGCACTACCCTATACTAAATTACAAATAACCCTTAAAAGGGCCTTTTGCGGGGCATTGCCCCAAAGTAATCAGCTCTTTTACCTGTAAAAAAAAGGTACAATACCCCCCAACATTACAACCCACCACCCACACACCCAAACCTACTAAAAAACCCAACCAATACCCCCTTAATAAAACCTAACACTAACCCCTTGAAGATCAAGGATTAAAGGATTCTAGGTAAAATGTTCATCTTTATGACTCCAATTCTATCTAACCACTAGGTGCTTGTAATTAGCTTTGAATAGTGTATCTATGTGTGCTGATAGATATATCCCAAGGTATTTCATCCTATCTTGTTGCTGCTTCAATGGACAGTCCGATAATACCTGCAGTACTTTTTCCGCGGGCATGGTGACATTCAGGAATTCGGATTTATTAACATTTAGTAAAAAATTGAAATGATTACCAAATTCTCTAAAAATCTGCATGTTTCCGTGTTTGTGAGTGTTGGCAGGACATCGTCCGCACACATTGCCATTTTATGCTCTGTGTGATCTAATGTGATGCCCATCATTTGTGCGCAGCTGCGGATTTTGAGAGCCAGAATGTCCATAGAGATTGCGAATAAAATTGGGGAGAGGGGGCAGCCCTGTCTCGTTCTGTTCGTGATTGAGAAGCTGTCTGACAGCCATCCATTTACTTTTACTTTCGTGGTCGGTGTAGTATATAGGGCAAAGATCATCTCTATGAAGAGTTGGCTGAAGCCAATTTTTGACAGGGTGACCCTTAAAAAGGGACAGCTCACCCAGTCAAAAGCCTTGTCTGCATCTGTGGAGGTTAGCATCAAAGACATCTTATTCTTTTGTGCATGGGATGCAAGCTGCAATACCTTTAGGGTATTGGCCCTTGCCTCTCGGCCTGGGACAAATCCCACTTGGTCTGAATTGATTAATTTTGGTAGGATTCTATTTATGCGTGTGGCCAAAATTTTTGCGTATATATTTTTATATCGGAATTGAGTAATAAGATCGGGCGAAGATTCTCTGGTCTAGTGGGTGTTTTGCCGGGTTTTGGCAGTAAAGTTATGTGCACTTCTAGTAGGTTCCCATTAAAACCGCCTTCCTTTAGTACTGTGTTGTACATTTCGGCTAAGTAGGGGGTTAGAGATGTTACAAATTGTTTATAATAAGATATTCCAAATCCGTCCGGACCTGGGCTCTTCCCTACTGGCATGTCTTTGATTACTTTTTTAATTTCTGCGTGTGTTATGGGTGACTCCAATTGTTTTGCCTCCTCTGGATCTATAGTCGGGATTTTTAGGTCTTTTAGGTACTCTTCAATTTCTGTCAAGCTGGTCTCCTTATCTAAATTAGGGCTTGGTGTTGTGTCTGTTGCTTTTAGGTTGTATAATGAAAAGTAGTATAGTCTCAGCATTTCAGCTATACTCTGGCTGTCTTTAAGCAGTGTCTCATGTTTATCATATATATGTGCAATGTGAGATTGAAATTTTTTCCTTTTGAGAGCTTTAGCCAAGAGCGCGCCGGGTTTATTACCAAATTAAAAATATTGTTGTTGCAGGTGTAATGACCTCAGCTGTGACTTCTTCAATTGGAGGTTATGTAGTTCCTCTCTAACTTGTGTGAATGAGTTTAGGATAGTGACCGACGCTGTGTTCTTTTTATGTTCGGTTTCCCAGGATTTTATTTGTGCTTTTAGTGAGTTGCTTTTTTGTCTGCTCTGTTTGCGCTGCTGACCTTTGAGTTTTATCATGACCCCTCTCATAAAGGCTTTGTGTGCCTCCCAGACCATTGTTACTTTGGTCTGTCCTGTGTTATTAAATCTAAAATAATCTTCTAGCTCTCTGCCTATTTCCAATTTGTGCAGAGGATTTTGTAGGAGATAGTCTTCTAATCTCCAAATGTAGGGGAGTATTGGTTTCTTGGGCCATAGGAAGTCACATAGGACTGGTGAGTGGTCTGACCATGTTCGTGGTAATATCTCTGAGTTATAAACTTGGGATAGTGTGGTGGGGTCTGTCATAATTAGTGATGTCGCTAACCTAAAATTTTGCGTTCGTGAATGGCGAACAAGAACTTCTGCAACTGTTTGCGAACGGGCTAACCGGGCGAACCGCCATAGACTTCAATAGGCAGGCGAATTTTAAAACCCACAGGGACTTTTTCTGGCCACAATAGTGATGGAAAAGTTGTTTCAAGGGTACTAACACCTGGACTGTGGCATGCCAGAGGGGGATCCATGGCAAAACTCCCATGGAAAATTACATAGTTGATGCAGAGTCTGGTTTTAATCCATAAAGGGCATAAATCACCTAACATTCCTAAATTGTTTGGAATAACGTGCTTTAAAACATCAGGTATGATGTATCGATCAGATAGTGTAAGGGTTACGCCCGCTTCACAGTGACAGAAAGGGACAGTCTACACCAGAATTTTTATTGTTTTAAAAGATAGATAATCCCTTTATTACCCATTTCCCAGTTTTGTATAACTAACACATTTATAATAATATACTTTTAACCTCTGTGATTATCTTGTATCTAAGCCTCTGCAAACTGACCCTTTTTTCAGTTCTTTTGACAGACTTGCAGTCTAGCCAATCAGTGCCTGCCCCAAGATAACTTCTCGTGCACGAGCACAGTGTTATCTATATGAAATACGTGAACTAACACCCTTTAGTGGTGAAAAACTGTTAAAATGCAATCTGAAAGAGGTGGGCTTCAAGGTCTAAGAAATTAGCATATGAACCTCCTAGGTTAAGCTTTCAACTAAGAATACCAAGAGAACAAAGCAAAATTGGTGATAAAAGTAAATTGGAAAATTGTTTAAAATTACATGCTCTATCTGAATCATGAAAGTTTATTTATTCTACACTACTGTTACACCAGATATGAGTTGCACTGGGGTGACACTGTGCCCTGGCAGGCAGGCACTGAAACACACACGGTGAAGGAAACTGACTGCTATTATTTAACACAGTCAAAAAAGTGTTGTTTTTTTAAAATCTACACTACTGTTACACCAGATATGAGTTGCACTGGGGTGACACTGTGCCCTGGCAGGCAGACACTGAAACACACACGTGTGAAGGAAACTGACTGCTATTATTTAACAGTCAAAAAAGTGTTTTTTTTTTTTTAAATCTACACTACTGTTATACCAGATATGAGTTGCACTGGGGTGACACTGTGCCCTGGCAGGCAGGCAGGCACTAAAACGCACACGTGTGAAGGAAACTGACTGCTATTATTTAACACAGTCAAAAAAGTGTTGTTTTTTTAAATCTACACTACTGTTACACCAGATATGAGTTGCACTGGGGTGACACTGTGCCCTGGCAGGCAGGCACTAAAACGCACACGTGTGAAGGAAACTGACTGCTATTATTTAACACAGTCAAAAAAGTGTTGTTTTTTTAAAATCTACACTACTGTTACACCAGATATGAGTTGCACTGGGGTGACACTGTGCCCTGGCAGGCAGGCCCTGAAACGCACACGTGTGAAGGAAACTGACTGCTATTATTTAACACAGTCAAAAAAGTGTTGTTTTTTTAAATCTACACTACTGTTACCCCAGATATGAGTGGTGGCACTGGGCAAGTGGGCACAGTATACGCTGTGAGCCTGACACAAACGCTGGCAGGCAGACAACTGCAATTAGATTACACAGGAAAAAAAAAAAGCAGACTGATGTTCTAGCCCTAAAAGGGGCTTTTTGGGGTGCTGTCCTTACAGCAGAGATCAGATGAGTCCTTCAGGACTGTTGTGGACACTGAATACACTAGCCTAGCTATTGATTTCCCTATTAAATCAGCAGCAGCTACACTGTCCCTCCTCTCACTATGAATGCAGCTTCCAAATTAATCTAAAATGGATGCTGTCCAGGAGGTAAGAGGGTCTGGGAGGGAGGGTCTGCTGATGATTGGCTGGAATGTGTCTTCTGACTGTGAGGTACAGGGTCAAAGTATTACTCAATGATGACGAATAGGGGGCGGATCGAACATCGCATATGTTCGGCCGCCGTGGCGAACGCGAACAAGCTATGTTCACCGGGAACTTTTCACCAGCGAACTATTCGCGACATCGTTAGTCATAATATAATCTATTCTAGAGTATGACTGATGTGGGTGTGAATAAAAGGTAAAGTCTTTATCTCTAGGATGTAGTGCTTTCCATGTATTCTGGACCATCAGTTGTTGCAGTTGGTGGTTAATAGATTTAATTACTCTCCTGGGCATGCTGGAGGAACCGCTTGTTGTGTCCATGGTAGGGTCTAGCGGTGCATTAAAGTCCCCGCCCAGAAATATTGTTCCCTTCCCTAGTATTTTTTGCATAACTGCCCTCAATGCTTTGTGTTGTTGCTGATTAGGCATATAGACATTAACTAACGTCAGGAATCTATTATATAACAGGTCTGTTACAAGTATATACCTTCCCTCTTTATCTTTTTCCATGTGTGTTAGTTGAAATTGAAGTGTGTTTTTGATCAGGATGCCCACTCCCCTGTCTTGGTTGGTCCTGAAGACAAATATGCCCTTTGATATCTAGCATGTATTTGTTTGGGTTCTCTACCTTTCTTAAAATGCATCTCCTGGACAAAGATTATATGCCCTTCCTGGCTGTGCAAATCTTTTAGACATGTGTGTCTTGCCTACAGTCAAGCATGGTGCTGGGAGTGTCATGGTCTGGGTCTGCATGACTGCTGCCGGCACTGGGGAGCTACAGTTCATTGAGGGAACCATGAATGCCAACATGTACTGTGACATACTGAAGCAGAGCATGATCCCCTCCCTTCGGAGACTGGGCCGCAGGGCACTATTCTAACATGATAGCGACCCCAAACAATTCTCCAAAACGACCACTGCATTGCTAAAGAAGCTGAATGTAAAAGTGATGGACTGACCAAGCATGTCTCCAGACCTAAACCCTATTGAGCATCTGTGGGGCATCCTCAAACGTAAGGTGGGGGAGCGCAAGGTTTCTAACATCCACCAGCTCTGTGATGTCGTCATGGAGGAGTGGAAGAGGACTCCAGTGGCAACCTGTGAAGCTCTGGTGAACTCCATGCCCAAGAGGGATAAGGCAGTGCTGGAAAATAATGGTGGCCACACAAAAAATTGATACTTTGGGCCTAATTTGGACATTTCCACTTAGGGGAACTTATAAATATAACACTATATAACAGATATATATATATAACATATACATATACAGTATATAGCACTATATAACAGAAATATATATAACATATAAATATATATAGCACTATATAACAGAAATATATATAACATATAAATATATATAGCACTATATAACAAATAAAATAAATATCATATAAAATATATAGCACTATATAACAGAAATATATATAACATATACATATATATAACACTATATCACAGAAATAAATATAATATATAACTATATATATCACTAAATAACAGAAATATATATAACAGAAATATATATAACACTATATAATAGAAATATATATAACAGAAATATATATAACACTATATAACAGAAATATATATAACACTATATAACAGAAATATATTAACACTATATAACAGATATATATATATATATATATATATATAATATATATAACAGAAATATATAAACACTATATAACAGAAATATATATAACAGAAATATATAATATATATATATATATATATATATATATAAGAAATATACTGTATATAACACTACAGTATATAACAGAGATATATATAACATAAAAATATATAGCATTATATAACAGAAGTATATATACCATTATATAACAGAAATATATATAACATATAAATATATATACCACTATATAACAGAAATATATATAAACATATAAATATATATAGCACTATATAACAGAAATATATATAACATATAAATATATATACTACTATATAACAGAAATATATATATAACATATAAATATGTATAGCACTATATAACAGAGCTATATATAACATATAAATATATATAACACTATATTACAGAAATATATATAACATAAATATACTGCATATAGCACTATATAACATACATATATATAACACTATATAACATAAATATATATAACACTATACAACAGAAATTTATATAACACTATATAACAGAAAATATATATAACACTATATAACAGAAATATATATAACATATAAATATATATAGCACTATATAACAGAAATATATATAACATATAAATTTATATACCACTATATAACAGAAATAGTGAGTATAGTCAGATCAGTGATGTTGCCAGCTTTTGGCAGCTGTAGTTTGCACTTTGGGTTAGCAAACAATAGGGACAGTCTAGTCAAAATAAATCTTTCATGATTCAGATAGGATATGCAATTTTAAACAAATTTCCCTTTTACTTTTATCATCAAATTTGCTTTGTTCTCTTGGTATTCTTTGTTGAAAGTTAAACCTTGTCAGACGCATGCACGGAGGGATGCGGGCGGGTGCGTGCACAGGGCGGGAGCGGTGGGAACCGTTACAATACGGAAAACTTTTATGCTGCAAAGTGGGAGAAAGGGGGGTGGGAATTTCAATAAATTATATATAAGGTTTCTTGCAGGGGGTGGGTGGATGTCTTTTTGGGGGGGAAGCTACACTACAGAAAAAAACAACAACAAAAAACAATTTTTTTGTAAACTGGGTACTAGCAGACAGCTGCCAGTACCCAAGATGGGGGGTTAGGGAGGTTGGGGGCTAAGGGTGGATCCTAGACAGCAGCAATTGTGGGGTGGGGGAGGGAAGAGTGCTGTTTGGGAGGGATCAGGGGGTGTGATTATGTCAGGTGGGAGGCTGATCTCTACACTAAAGCTAAAATTAACCCTACAAGCTCCCTACAAGCTCCCTAATTAACCCCTTCACTGCTGGACATAATACACGTGTGTGCACAGCAGCATTTAGCGGCCTTCTAATTACCAAAAAGCAACGCCAAAGCCATATATGTCTGCTATTTCTGAACAAAGGGGATCCCAGAGAAGCATTTACAACCATTTGTGCCATAATTGCACAAGCTGTTTGTAAATAATTTAATTGAGAAACCTAAAATTGTGAAAACATTTACTTTTT
The DNA here is from genome assembly GCF_027579735.1 of Bombina bombina. NCBI lineage: Eukaryota > Metazoa > Chordata > Amphibia > Anura > Bombinatoridae > Bombina > Bombina bombina. The sequence goes on along the minus strand of NC_069503.1, from coordinate 1,078,458,127 downwards.
TTTAATTTGATCGAATTTGGCGGTGACATGGTGGCATGAAATATACCAAAATGGGCCCAGATCAATACTTGTGGTTGTCTACTACACTACACTAAAGCTAAAATTAACCCTAGAAGCTCCCTACATGCTCCCTAATTAACCCCTTCACTGCTGGGCATAATACACGTGTGGTGCGCAGTGGCATTTAGCTGCCTTCTAATAACCAAAAGACAATGTCAAAGCCATATATGTCTGCTATTTCTGAACAAAGAAGTTCCCAGAGAAGCATTTACAACCATTTATGTCATAATTGCACAAGCTGTTTGTAAATAATTTCAGTGAGAAACCTAAACGCCTAGATTACGAGACTTGCATTAAAAAGCAGCGTTGAGAGGTCCCAATGCTGCTTTTTAACGCCCCTGGTATTACGTGCCTTGCAGGTACAGGTGTACCGCTCACTTTTTTGGCCAGACTCGAAAATACTGCAAATCCACTTACGTCAATTGCATATCCTATTTTTTCAATGGGATTTACCTAACGCCAGTATTACGAGTCTTTCAAAAAGTGAGTGGTACACCCTCCTGTCAAGCCTGGTACCGCATTTTAAAGTCAGTAGTTAAGAGTTTTATTGGTTAATGCCGTAACATAAAACTCTTAACTAAAATGCTAAAAAGTACACTAACACCCATAAACTACCTATTAACCCCTAAACCGAGCCCCCCCCCCACATCGCAAACACTAAAATAATTTTTAACCCCTAATCTGCCGAACCGGACATCCCCGCCACTATAATAAATATATTAACCCCTAAACCGCCGCACTCCCGCCTTGCAAACATTAGTTAAATTTTATTAACCCCTGATCTGCCGTCCCTAACATTGCCGACACCTACCTACATTTATTAACCCCTAATCTGACGCCCCCAATGTTGCCGCAACTATATTAAATGTATTAACCCCTAAATCTAAGTCTAACCCTAACACCCCCCTAACTTAAATATAATTTAAATAAATCTAAATAAAATAACTACAATTAACTAATTTATTCCTATTTAAAACTAAATACTTACCTATAAAATAAACCCTAAGCTAGCTACAATATAACTAATAGTTACATTGTATCCAACTTAGGGTTTATTTCTATTTTACAGGCAACTAGGTACAATAGTTATTAAATAGTTATTAACTATTTAATAGCTACCTAGTTAAAATAAATAAAATAAATAAAGACCCTGTCAATCTGCAAACTATTCACTGCACTCTGGTGTTTTTAATTCTCCTGTAACTCTCTTCTGGTATGTGAATAGAGACCCAGTCAATCTGCACACTATTTACTGCACTCTGGTGTTTTTTACTCTCCTGTAACTCTCTTCTGGTACGTGAATAGAGAGACCCTTTCAATCTGCAAACTATTCACTGCACTATGGTGTTTTTAACTCTCCTGTAACTCTCTTCTGGTACGTGAATAGAGACCCTGTCAATCTGCACATTATTCACTGCACTCTGGTGTTTTTTACTCTCCTGTAACTCTCTTCTGGTACGTGAATATTTACATACAGCAAATGATTTTAGTTTTTTAATTTAGTCCTACATCTGTTGTACTGTTATTCAATGTCTTATTTCTAATGTTCAGTTAATTGCCATGTGATGTTCAATCCTTATCAATACTTGCTATTATTCTAAAATTTATAGCTGTCTTATTCCATAGTTTTAACCTCCCCCAAATTTTATGGTCTGTTTACTTAACATCTCACCCTGACCAGACCAGAATCTAACTTTCCAATTGTCTTTGATTAGCAATCAAATAAATTTAGTGGACTCAGCTGACTGCCCTCCCTGCATATGTTTCACACTAGTTTGGGATGTGCATTGCACTGGGCTGTGCATTGCTATAACATCATATGTTCAAATTTTTAAAGTGAACATTTTATAAGTGAGGCATTAGCAATAGAATTATACAAGAATTGGACAAGGATTGGGCAAGGGGCAAGAAAAAGGCAGGTACTTTTGTAATATTATGTTTGATATACCTTACTGTTGCTACTGTAATTCTGTGCCTTATGTGTTTAACTGGTTCCCTCTTTTGTAAAAATGCCTAATATCTTCTTATTCCTTTTTGTTGCCTTTTGTCTCTATAACAAACTACATCATTCAATTACTCCTTCTTCCTCTCCACCTGCACTGTTTATTAGCCCAACTCTCTTAAACTCACCTTACTATTGTACTCACAAACTGTACCTATTCCTAAACACTCTCTCTCCCCCTGCACCTTGTCTCAAAAGCAGTCTCATTACTGCAAATCTGTATCTCATCTCATGTCACTCTCCCTCTTGCTTTTACTAACTGCTGGTGACATCTCCCCTAATCCTGGTCCCCAACAACTGCCTAGCCGTATACCATCCCACAGACTAAAAAAACAAAACTCTGACAACCTTACTCACATTCCTCTTGCATCAAAAGCCACTACCCCTTTCACTTGTGCACTCTGGAACTGTCGCTCTGTTTGCAACAAACTCACTTCTATACATGACCTCTTTATCTCCCACTCCTCAACCTTCTGGCCCTAACAGAAACCTGGCTCTCTCCCCTAGACACAGCATCCACTGCTGCTCTGTCACATGGGGGTCTCCACTTCAGCCACACTCCTAGGTCTGGTAATAGACAAGGAGGTGGTGTAGGTATTTTACTTTCCTCTCGTTGCACCTTTCAGAAAATACATCCCATCTCTTCCCTCACATTTTCCTAATTCGAAACCTACATGATTCGCTTATTCTCTCCTCTTTCTATAAGTATTGCAGTCATATACCGTCCTCCTGGCTCCTCAACTCAATTTCTAGATCACTTGACTGCCTGGCTACCTTATTTCCTTTCCTCAGACACCCCTTCCCTCATTCTTGGTGACTTCAACATCCCTCTTGACAATCCCACTGCCTCCTCTGCAAAACAACTTCTGCAACTCACTTCCTCTTTTGGTTTGTCACAATGGACTGATTCTCCCACTCATAAAGATGGTCACTCCCTTGACCTGATCTTTAGCTATCGATGCACTCTCTCAAACTTCACAAACTCCCCCTTTCCTCTTTCTGACCACCATCTCCAAACTTCACAGAAGTATTATGTCATTAGATCAACAACAGCTTTCTAATTCCCTCAAACCTCTCCTCTCATCCTTCTCCTCCTTTTCCTGCCCCTTTTACCATAGCTTGGAAATCAAACACTAATCCTCAGCCCTGGCATACTCATCTGACATGATACCTACGCAGATGTTCCCGTACTGCTGAGCGGCACTGGAGAAAATATAGGAGTTCAGCTGATTTTCAACATTAGAAATTTATCTTGAAATCCTACTACTCTGCCCTTAATTTCCATAAGCAACACTACTTCTCTACTCATCTCTAATCTTTCTTCAAACCCAAAACATTTGTTCTCCACTTTCAATACTCTTCTCCGCCCTTGCCCATCTCCTAATACAACTTCTCTGTCAGCTCAAGACTTTGCCAACCACTTCAATAAAAAAAACGACTCCATCAGAAATGAAATCAGCTCTCAACATAATTCCATTCTCTCACCCCCTCAAATGCTCTCAATCAACCACAACCCACATAACCTTAAACTTAGCTCATTCTCCCCTGTTACTGAGGAAGAAGTTTCGGCACTTATACTGCGCTCTCACCTCACTACCTGAAACCTTGACCCTATCCCCTCACAGCTACTCCCCTCCCTCTCTGCCACCCTTACCCCTATACTCACACACACTTTCAAACTCTCCCTCAGCACCGGTATATTTCCCTCATCGCTGAAACATGCACTGGTCACACCTATTCTCAAAAAACCTTCCCTTGATCCTACCTCCCCATCCAACTACCGCCCTATTTCCCTCCTCTCTCTTGCATCAAAGCTTCTCGAAAAACTAGTTTATGCACGCCTATCCCATTTCCTTACAATAAACTCCCTCCTTAACCCATTGCAATCTGGATTTCGCCCCCATCACTCCATAGAGACAGCAATTGTTAAGGTTACCAATGACCTACTTACAGCAAAATCAAAAGGCCACTTCTCTCTGCTTATTCTTCTTGATCTGTCCGCAGCCTTTGACACTGTTGACCACCCTCTTTTGCTCCAAACCCGCCAATCCTTCGGCATCTGTGACACAGCCCTCTTGTGGCTCTCTTCCTACCTGTCAAACCGTACCTTTAGTGTAGCCTTCCTTGGGCCTCCTCTGCCCCATCACCACTTTCTGTCGGAGTACCGCAAGGCTCTGTCCTCGGTCCCCTTCTCTTCTCAATCTACACATCATCACTATGTTCCCTAATAAAGTCCCATGGTTTACAATATCATTTGTATGCCAACAACACCCAAATCTACTTCTCTGCACCAGACCTATCTCCTTTCTTGCTAAACTGTGTCACTAACTGTCTCTCCCACATCTCTAACTGGATGTCCTCTCACTACCTCAAGCTAAATCTCTCCAAAACTGAGCTCCTTATTTTCCCCCCTTCTTCTAAACTCTCCACCCCCAATGTCTCTATAACTGTCGACAACTCCATCATTACCCCTACCCCACATGCCCGATGTCTCGGGGTCACATTTGACTCAGATCTTTCTTTCACTCCTCACATTCAGTCATTGGCTAAAGCCTGCCGCTTCCACCTTAAAAACATCTCTAAAATTAGACACTTCCTTACACAAGACACAACTAAGATTTTAATCCACTCTCTCATTCTTTCCCGTCTTGATTACTGCAACTCTGCCCTCTCTGGTCTCCCCACTTGCCACCTAGCTCCTTTACAATCCATAATGAATGCCTCTACCAGACTCATCTTCCTTACATGTCGCTCTTCATCTGCTGCACCTCTCTGCCAATCCCTTCACTGGCTTCCTCTTGCCTCTAGGATCAAACACAAAATTCTCATTCTGACATACAAAGCACTGCTCCCCCCTATATCTCAAACCTTGTCTCCAGATACTCTCACTCCCATCGCTCTGCTAACGAACTCCTACTCTCCTCCTCTCTAGTCACCTCATCACAATCCCATTTACAGGACTTCTCCAGACTGGCTCCCATCTTGTGGAACTCTCTGCCTCGCTCCACAAGACTCTTTTCTAGTTTTAAAAGCTTCAAGTGCTCCCTAAAGACTCTACTGTTCAGGGATGCATACAACCTACGCTAACCTTTCTTTATACCAGTTCCTCTCCTCCATTGCTATCCCCTGAACCCCCTTAGCATGTAAGCGTAAGAGTCCAGCTGTTTGTATATCACCTTCTTAAGAGCTGACTACAACAGTGCAACTCTTGACAGGGCCCTCTACCCATCTGATCCCTATAATTGTTTTGTTGTACTCCACATTTGTTTATAGCGCTGCAGAATCTGTTGGCACTCTACAATTAACCGATAATAATAATAATAATAATAAATACAAATTTACCTGTAAAATAAAACCTAACCTAAGTTACAATTACACCTAACACTACACAATCATTAAATTAATTCCCTAAATTAACTACAATTAAATACAATTAAATAACATTAGTTTTTTTAAAATCTACACTACTGTTACACCAGATATGAGTTGCACTGGGGTGACACTGTGCCCTGGCAGGCAGGCACTGAAACGCACACGTGTGAAGGAAACTGACTGCTATTATTTAACACAGTCAAAAAAGTGTTGTTTTTTTAAATCTACACTACTGTTACCCCAGATATGAGTGGTGGCACTGGGCAAGTGGGCACAGTATACGCTGTGAGCCTGACACAAACGCTGGCAGGCAGACAACTGCAATTAGATTACACAGGAAAAAAAAAAAGCAGACTGATGTTCTAGCCCTAAAAAGGGCTTTTTGGGGTGCTGTCCTTACAGCAGAGATCAGATGAGTCCTTCAGGACTGTTGTGGACACTGAATACACTAGCCTAGCTATTGATTTCCCTATTAAATCAGCAGCAGCTACACTGTCCCTCCTCTCACTATGAATGCAGCTTCCAAATTAATCTAAAATGGATGCTGTCCAGGAGGTAAGAGGGTCTGGGAGGGAGGGTCTGCTGATGATTGGCTGGAATGTGTCTTCTGACTGTGAGGTACAGGGTCAAAGTATTACTCAATGATGACGAATAGGGGGCGGATCGAACATCGCATATGTTCGGCCGCCGTGGCGAACGCGAACAAGCTATGTTCACCGGGAACTTTTCACCAGCGAACTATTCGCGACATCGTTAGTCATAATATAATCTATTCTAGAGTATGACTGATGTGGGTGTGAATAAAAGGTAAAGTCTTTATCTCTAGGATGTAGTGCTTTCCATGTATTCTGGACCATCAGTTGTTGCAGTTGGTGGTTAATAGATTTAATTACTCTCCTGGGCATGCTGGAGGAACCGCTTGTTGTGTCCATGGTAGGGTCTAGCGGTGCATTAAAGTCCCCGCCCAGAAATATTGTTCCCTTCCCTAGTATTTTTTGCATAACTGCCCTCAATGCTTTGTGTTGTTGCTGATTAGGCATATAGACATTAACTAACGTCAGGAATCTATTATATAACAGGTCTGTTACAAGTATATACCTTCCCTCTTTATCTTTTTCCATGTGTGTTAGTTGAAATTGAAGTGTGTTTTTGATCAGGATGCCCACTCCCCCTGTCTTGGTTGGTCCTGAAGACAAATATGCCCTTTGATATCTAGCATGTATTTGTTTGGGTTCTCTACCTTTCTTAAAATGCATCTCCTGGACAAAGATTATATGCCCTTCCTGGCTGTGCAAATCTTTTAGACATGTGTGTCTTGCCTACAGTCAAGCATGGTGCTGGGAGTGTCATGGTCTGGGTCTGCATGACTGCTGCCGGCACTGGGGAGCTACAGTTCATTGAGGGAACCATGAATGCCAACATGTACTGTGACATACTGAAGCAGAGCATGATCCCCTCCCTTCGGAGACTGGGCCGCAGGGCACTATTCTAACATGATAGCGACCCCAAACAATTCTCCAAAACGACCACTGCATTGCTAAAGAAGCTAAAGAATCCTGGTCCCCAACAACTGCCTAGCCGTATACCATCCCACAGACTAAAAAAACAAAACTCTGACAACCTTACTCACATTCCTCTTGCATCAAAAGCCACTACCCCTTTCACTTGTGCACTCTGGAACTGTCGCTCTGTTTGCAACAAACTCACTTCTATACATGACCTCTTTATCTCCCACTCCCTCAACCTTCTGGCCCTAACAGAAACCTGGCTCTCTCCCCTAGACACAACATCCACTGCTGCTCTGTCACATGGGGGTCTCCACTTCAGCCACACTCCTAGGTCTGGTAATAGACAAGGAGGTGGTGTAGGTATTTTACTTTCCTCTCGTTGCACCTTTCAGAAAATACATCCCATCTCTTCCCTCACATTTTCCTAATTCGAAACCTACATGATTCGCTTATTCTCTCCTCTTTCTATAAGTATTGCAGTCATATACCGTCCTCCTGGCTCCTCAACTCAATTTCTAGATCACTTGACTGCCTGGCTACCTTATTTCCTTTCCTCAGACACCCCTTCCCTCATTCTTGGTGACTTCAACATCCCTCTTGACAATCCCACTGCCTCCTCTGCAAAACAACTTCTGCAACTCACTTCCTCTTTTGGTTTGTCACAATGGACTGATTCTCCCACTCATAAAGATGGTCACTCCCTTGACCTGATCTTTAGCTATCGATGCACTCTCTCAAACTTCACAAACTCCCCCTTTCCTCTTTCTGACCACCATCTCCAAACTTCACAGAAGTATTATGTCATTAGATCAACAACAGCTTTCTAATTCCCTCAAACCTCTCCTCTCATCCTTCTCCTCCTTTTCCTGCCCCTTTTACCATAGCTTGGAAATCAAACACTAATCCTCAGCCCTGGCATACTCATCTGACATGATACCTACGCAGATGTTCCCGTACTGCTGAGCGGCACTGGAGAAAATATAGGAGTTCAGCTGATTTTCAACATTAGAAATTTATCTTGAAATCCTACTACTCTGCCCTTAATTTCCATAAGCAACACTACTTCTCTACTCATCTCTAATCTTTCTTCAAACCCAAAACATTTGTTCTCCACTTTCAATATTCTTCTCCGCCCTTGCCCATCTCCTAATACAACTTCTCTGTCAGCTCAAGACTTTGCCAACCACTTCAATAAAAAAAAACGACTCCATCAGAAATGAAATCAGCTCTCAACATAATTCCATTCTCTCACCCCCTCAAATGCTCTCAATCAACCACAACCCACATAACCTTAAACTTAGCTCATTCTCCCCTGTTACTGAGGAAGAAGTTTCGGCACTTATACTGCGCTCTCACCTCACTACCTGAAACCTTGACCCTATCCCCTCACAGCTACTCCCCTCCCTCTCTGCCACCCTTACCCCTATACTCACACACACTTTCAAACTCTCCCTCAGCACCGGTATATTTCCCTCATCGCTGAAACATGCACTGGTCACACCTATTCTCAAAAAACCTTCCCTTGATCCTACCTCCCCATCCAACTACCGCCCTATTTCCCTCCTCTCTCTTGCATCAAAGCTTCTCGAAAAACTAGTTTATGCACGCCTATCCCATTTCCTTACAATAAACTCCCTCCTTAACCATTGCAATCTGGATTGCGCCCCCATCACTCCATAGAGACAGCAATTGTTAAGGTTACCAATGACCTACTTACAGCAAAATCAAAAGGCCACTTCTCTCTGCTTATTCTCCTTGATCTGTCCGCAGCCTTTGACACTGTTGACCACCCTCTTTTGCTCCAAACCCGCCAATCCTTCGGCATCTGTGTCACAGCCCTCTTGTGGCTCTCTTCCTACCTGTTAAACCGTACCTTTAGTGTAGCCTTCCTTGGGCCTCCTCTGCCCCATCACCACTTTCTGTCGGAGTACCGCAAGGCTCTGTCCTCGGTCCCCTTCTCTTCTCAATCTACACATCATCACTATGTTCCCTAATAAAGTCCCATGGTTTACAATATCATTTGTATGCCAACAACACCCAAATCTACTTCTCTGCACCAGACCTATCTCCTTTCTTGCTAAACCGTGTCACTAACTGTCTCTCCCACATCTCTAACTGGATGTCCTCTCACTACCTCAAGCTAAATCTCTCCAAAACTGAGCTCCTTATTTTCCCCCCTTCTTCTAAACTCTCCACCCCCAATGTCTCTATAACTGTCGACAACTCCATCATTACCCCTACCCCACATGCCCGATGTCTCGGGGTCACATTTGACTCAGATCTTTCTTTCACTCCTCACATTCAGTCATTGGCTTAAGCCTGCCGCTTCCACCTTAAAAACATCTCTAAAATTAGACACTTCCTTACACAAGACACAACTAAGATTTTAATCCACTCTCTCATTCTTTCCCGTCTTGATTACTGCAACTCTGCCCTCTCTGGTCTCCCCACCTGCCACCTAGCTCCTTTACAATCCATAATGAATGCCTCTACCAGACTCATCTTCCTTACATGTCGCTCTTCATCTGCTGCACCTCTCTGCCAATCCCTTCACTGGCTTCCTCTTGCCTCTAGGATCAAACACAAAATTCTCATTCTGACATACAAAGCACTGCTCCCCCCTATATCTCAAACCTTGTCTCCAGATACTCTCACTCCCATCGCTCTGCTAACGAACTCCTACTCTCCTCCTCTCTAGTCACCTCATCACAATCCCATTTACAGGACTTCTCCAGACTGGCTCCCATCTTGTGGAACTCTCTGCCTCGCTCCACAAGACTCTTTTCTAGTTTTAAAAGCTTCAAGTGCTCCCTAAAGACTCTACTGTTCAGGGATGCATACAACCTACGCTAACCTTTCTTTATACCAGTTCCTCTCCTCCATTGCTATCCCCTGAACCCCCTTAGCATGTAAGCGTAAGAGTCCAGCTGTTTGTATATCACCTTCTTAAGAGCTGACTACAACAGTGCAACTCTTGACAGGGCCCTCTACCCATCTGATCCCTATAATTGTTTTGTTGTACTCCACATTTGTTTATAGCGCTGCAGAATCTGTTGGCACTCTACAATTAACCGATAATAATAATAATAATAATAAATACAAATTTACCTGTAAAATAAAACCTAACCTAAGTTACAATTACACCTAACACTACACAATCATTAAATTAATTCCCTAAATTAACTACAATTAAATACAATTAAATAACATTATCTAAAGTACGAAGAAAAAAAAAACACTAAACATTAAAACCCACCACCCACACACCCAACTCTACTATAAAACCCACCCAATCCCCCTTAATAAAAGCTAACACTAACCCCTTGAAGATCACCCTACCTTGAGAAGTCTTCACCCAACCGGGCCGAAGTCCTCAATGAAGCCGGGTGAAGTGGTCTTCCAGACGGGCAGAAGTCTTCATCCAAGCCAGGAAGAGGAAGTCCTCCAGACGGGCAGAAGTCTTCATCCAAACCGGGAAGAAGAGGAATTAAGGTAGGAAAAATCCTATTGGCTGATGCAATCAGCCAATAGGATTGAAGTTCAATCCTATTGGCTGATCCAATCAGCCAATAGGATTGAGCCTGCATTCTATTGGCTGATTGGAACAGCCAATAGAATGCAAGCTCAATCCTATTGGCTGATTGCATCAGCTAATAGGATTTTTCCTACCTTAATTCCGTTTGGCTGATAGAATTCTATTAGCCAATCGGAATTGAAGGGACGCCATCTTGGATGATGTCACTTAAAGGAACCGTCATTGTTGAAGAAGCCGTCAGATAAAGAGGATGCTCCGCATCAGATGTCATGAATATGGACCCGCTCCACGCCGGATGGATGAAGATAGAAGATGCCGTCTGGATGAAGACTTCTGCCCGTCTGGAGGTCCTCTTCTTCCCGGCTGTGATGAAGACTTCTGCCCGTCTGGAGGACCACTTCACCCGGCTTCATTGAGGACTTAGGCCCGATAGGGTGAAGACTTCTCAAGGTAGTTTGATCTTCAAGGGTTTAGTGTTAGCTTTTATTAAGGGGGGATTGGGTGGGTTTTAGAGTAGGGTTGGGTGTGTGGGTGGTGGGTTTTAATGTTTGGGGGGTATTGTACTTTTTTTTACAGGTAAAAGAGCTGATTACTTTGGGGCAATGTCCCCGCAAAAGGCCCTTTTAAGGGCTATTTGTAATTTAGTATAGTGTAGGACTTTTTATTATTTTGGGTGGCTTTTTTTATTTTATTAGGGGGATTAGATTAGGTGTAATTAGTTTTAAAAACTTGTAATTAATTTATTATTTTCTGTAATTTAGTGTTTTTTTCGTACTTTAGATAATTTTATTTAATTGTATTTAATTGTAGTTAATTTAGGAAATTAATTTAATTATAGTGTAGTGTTAGGTGTAATTGTAACTTAGGTTAGGTTTTATTTTACAGGTAAATTTGTATTTATTTTAACTAGGTAGCTATTAAATAGTTAATAACTATTTAGTAACTATTCTACCTAGTTAAAATAAATACAAAGTTGCCTGAAAAATAAAAATAAACCCTAAGCTAGATACAATGTAACTATTAGTTATATTGTAGCTAGCTTAGGGTTTATTTTATAGGTAAGTATTTAGTTTTAAATAGGAATTATTTAGTTAATTGTAGTAATTGTATTTAGATTTATTTAAATTATATTTAAGTTAGGGGGGGTTAGGGTTAGACTTAGTTTTAGGGGTTAATAAATTTAATATAGTGGCGGCGACGTTGGGGGTGGCAGATTAGGGTCTAATAAGTGTAGGTAGGTTGCGGCGACATTGGGGAAGGCAGATTAGGGGTTAATAAATATAATGTAGGTGTTGGCGATGTTGGGGGCAGCAGATTAGGGGTTCGTAAGTATAATGTAGGTGGCGGCGGTGTCCAGAGCGGCAGATTAGGGGTTAATAATTATAATGCAGGTGTCTGCGATGTTGGGTTCGGCAGATTAGAGGTTAATAAGTGTAAGATTAGGGGTGTTTAGACTCGGGGTTCATGTTAGGGTGTTAGGTGTAGACATAAAATGTATTTCCCCATAGGAATCAATGGGGTTGCGTTAGGAGCTTTACGCTGCTTTTTTACAGGTGTTAGGTTTTTTTTTAACCGGCTCTCCCCCATTGATTCCTATGGGGAAATCATGCACAAGCACGTTTTACCAGCTCACCGCTAACGTAAGCTGCACTGGTATTGAGGTGAGATGTGGAGCAAAATTTTGCTCTCCGCTCACTTTTCTGCTGCTAACGCCGGGTTTGTAAAAACCAATAATACCAGCATTGTCTTAAGTGAGTGGTGAGAATAAAATGCTTGTTAGCACCACACACCATTACAGACAAAACTCGTAATGTACCCGACAGTTTGTGAAAAAAATTGTGAAAAAGTGAACGATTTTTTTTATTTGATCGCATTTGGCGGTGAAATGTTGGCATGAAATATACCAAAATGAGCCTAGATCAATACTTTGGGATGTTTTCTTAGAAAAATATATACATGTCAAGGGATATTCAGGGATTCCTGAAAGATATCAGTGTTCCAATGTAACTAGCGCTAATTTTGAAAAAAAGTGGTTTGGAAATAGCAAAGTGCTACTTGTATTTATTGCCCAATAACTTGCAAAAAAAGCAAAGAACATGTAAACATTGAGTATTTCTAAACTCAGGACAAAATTTAGAAACTATTTAGCATGGGTGTTTTTTAGTGGTTGTAGATGTGTAACAGATTTTGGGGGTCAAAGTTAGAAAAAGTGTTTTTTTTTTCAATTTTTTCCTCATATTTTATACATTTTTTTTAAAGTAAATTATAAGATATGATGAAAATAATGGTATCTTCAGAAAGTCCATTTAATGGCGAGAAAAACGGTATATAATATGTGTGGGTACAGTAAATGAGTTAGAGGAAAATTACAGCTAAACACAAACACTGCGCAAAAATGTAAAAATAGCCTTGGTCCCAAACGGACAGAAAATGGAAAAGTGCTGTGGTCATTAAGGGGTTAAACAATAAAAATTCTGGAAAAACAGGAAACCTGAGCACTCAATGGGGTAAACATTTAAATCTTTTATGTAGCAAAGTTAAAAGTCACATAGGGTATGAGATGAACATACATAGGGGTCTAGGATAATGACAATCCTGACGCGTTTTGCGCCCCTATTGGCGCTTAATTCTAGAGTAGACTGTCCCTTTAAAGATAGCTGTAGGCACATGATGAAAAAATAACATGGTGAGTACTAACCATGCTATTGTAGTTGTGCTCAGCAGCTTTATGTCCCTTTAATTAAAAAGTTATTTTTTTAACTAGAAGTTAAACTAAGAGGCTGTGCAACACTGACTTCCAGGGACATATCCCACTGGAAAAGTTGGTTTATTTAGCACAGGTATAAAGCAAAATATTACATTTAAACACTATTTTAGATGAACAAGATAACATTTCTAAATATCGTGTCCCTTTAAACTAGACCAAGAAATCGATAATGGATCTATTATTGATTAAAACACAAAACATATTAACTTATAGCCTTTCAACCTTATTCATTCTCTCCAGTTTTATGAATTTATATATTATTTTATTCTACTGATTCACCAACACTCATTCAACTTGAGTCAAAAGCATAGAATAAGTTTTACCCTCGGATTGATTGACACCCCCTGCTGGCGTCCAATTGGCCGCGAATCTGCAGGGGGCGGCATTGCACCAGCAGTTCACAAGAATTGCTGGTGCAATGATAAATGATGAGAGGGTATGCTGTCGGCATTTATCGATGTGCGGCGGACATGATCCGCAATATCGGATCATGTTCGCTTGCTCCTTATTAAATAGGCCCCAAAGGGACAGTCTAGTCAAAATTAAACTTTCATGATTCCAAAAGAGAATGCAATATTTAACAACTTTCCAGTTTACTTTTATCATCAAATTTGCTTTGCTCTCATGGTATTCTTTGTGGAAATCTAACCTAGGTAGGCTTATTTGCTAATTTCTAAGCTGTTGAACTGTCTCTTATCTCAGTGCATTTTGACAGTGTATAACTGTCAAAATGCACTGATGTGTGTCATATAGATAAACATTTTTCTCACTCCCGTGGAGTTATTTAAGAGCCAGAACTGACTGGCTAAAATGCATATCTGTCAAAAGAACTGCAATAAGGGGCAGTCTGCAGAGGCTTAAATCTTGCTTTACAAGGCGATCTGCAAAAATTAGAAGAATGGGCAGGTAAATGAAATATGAGATTTAATACGGGAAAATGCAAGGTTCTACATTTTAGAAGTAAAAATAAGAAGGTAATCTATTATTTAAATGGCACTAGACTTAGCCAAACAGAGGAGGAAAGGGATTTGGATGTAGTAATAGATAACAAACTAAAACCTAGATTATGAGTTTTGAGTTAACAGGGGTGCGGTGCTAACGAGCAGTTTATGCTCACCACTCACTTATAGACAGCGCTGGTATTACGGGTTTTTAGAAACCCGGCGTTAATCGCAAAAAAGTGAGCAAAGAGCAAAATTTAGCTCCACATCTCACCTCAATACCAACGCTGCTTACGTTAGCGGTGAGCTGGCTGAACGTGCTCGTACACGATTTCCCCATACGAATCAATGGGGGAGAGCCGGCTGAAAAAACCTAACACCTGCAAAAAAGCAGCGTAAAGCTCCTAATGCAGCCCCAGTGATTCCTATGGGGAAATAAAAGTTATGTCTACACCTAATACCCTAACATGAATCCTGAGTCTAAACACCCCTAATCTTACACTTATTAACCCCTAATCTGCCGCCCCGACATCGCCGACACCTACATTATATTAGTAACCCCTAATCTGCCGCTCCGGACACCGCCGCCACCTACATTATAGTTATGAACCACCTACATTATAGTTATGAACCCAATAGGATTGAACTGGCATTCTATTGGCTGATTGGAACAACCAATAGAATGCCAGCTCAATCCTATTGGCTGATTGGATCAGCCAATAGGATTGAACTTCCATCCTATTGGCTGATTGCATCAGCCAATAGGATTTTTTCGACCTTAATTCCGATTGGCTGATAGAATTCCACGTCGGATGTCTTGAAGATGGACCCGCTCCGCGCCGGATGGATGAAGATAGAAGATGCCGTCTGGATGAAGACTTCTGCCCGTTTGGAGGACCACTTCTGCCATTTGGATAAAGACTTCTCCCGGCTTTGTTGAGGACTTTGGCCCGGTTGGGTGAAGACGTCTCTCGGTAAGGGACCGCCCAACGCTGCCTTTTAAGCCTAACGCAAGACTTGTAATCTAGCCGTAAAGATGGGTGCACAATGCAGGGCAGCGACTTCTAAGGCTAATATGATACTAGCATGTATTAAAAGAGGCATTGATGCAAGGGAAGAAAGCATAATTCTGTCACTATATAAATCCCTGGTACGACCTCACCTTGAGTATGGAGTGCAGTTCTGGGGACCAATCTAAAAAAAAAGACATTGCAGAGTTAGAAAAAGTTCAGAGAAGGTCCACAAAGCTAATAAATGGGAATGGAGAATTTAAGGTATGACGAGAGGATAGTCAAACGTGGTCTGTTTTCTCTAGAAAAAAGGCACTTGAGGGGTGACATGATTACTTTATATAAATATATTCAAAGCCCATATACAGAGATGGCAGAAGCTCTGTTTATTCCAAGAAATTTGTTTGTGACAAGAGGACACAATTTAAGGCTGGAGGAAAGGAGATTTGATCTCCTGCAATGGAAACATTTTTTCACTGTAAGAGCAATCAAATTGTAAGAACTCAATACCTGAGGAGCTAGTGAATGACAATACCTTAGATATATTTACAAATGGTTTGGATACATTTCTGGCTAGAAACAGCATTCATGGATATGATTGCTTGTGTTAAATGGGTCACCTTTTTAATAGGATTAATTTTAGATCAACTGGAGCTTTTTTGTAAGTATATTAGATTTGTATACTGTAGGTTAAACTCGATGGACTTCGGTCTTTTTTCAACCTCATTTACTATGTTACTATGCTACATACAAGGTAATCACAGAGCTGAAAAGTATATTAACAGAACAGTGTTGGTTATGCAAAACCGGGGAATGTGTAATAAAGGGATTATCTATCTTCTTAAACAATACAAAATCTGGAGTAGACTGTCCCTTTAAGCCTACATCGCTTGGGCTTGCATATAAAAAATTAGAGCCCATAGAATTTAATGAAAGTCTATTGAAATCAATATTCAAAAATACTATCTGAATGTTAACATTTGTTGTATAAGAGCATTAAAAGGGAAGAGCAAATGTCAATGGAAAATTGGAATTTTCCTAATATTCTTGATCAGTATATACTGTATATATATTTTTAGACACATGGTGACTATTATGTGTATATTTCTGAAACTAAAGAGCACCCACCATCATATAAAGTTATTCATGTAGTTTTTTTTTCATTACAATTACTATATAAAGCCCCTTAGCCCCAATCCCCTCTTATATATCCTCTTATAGAACTTTATTTGTACCATCAACCAAGTTGAGAAACCAAGAACAAGGCTCTTAAACATTTGCTAAACTGTGAATTAAGCTGAAACAAGAAAAAAACTAACAATGAATTTCAGAAAAAGTAACATAATGTAAAGAATATGTAAATATAGTAAGAAACCAATAACATCTTAATGCATGAGATGCCAATGAGGATATATCACTAGCAAAAATACATATACAATTAACACAAATCTAAATACAGGTAGCCCCTCAGTTTACGCCGGGGTTAGGTTCCAGAAGGAATGGTTGTAAATCGAATCCGTTGTAAATTGAAACCCAGTTTATAATGTAAGTCAATGGGAAGTGAGGAGAGTTGGGTTCCATGCCCCTCTCAAAATTGTCATAAGTAACATCTATACATTATTTTTAAAGCTTTGAAAATTAAGATCTTTAAATGCCTAACAGCATTATAACCTAATAAAATAATCACACAACACAGAATATATAAAGTAAGTTAAATGAACAAAAAACATTTGCTAAACAGCATTATAAAACCTAATAACATAATCACACAACACATACTTCACTTGCATTTTTTTCTGCAAACAGTTCTTTCTATGCATTCCAATCTGGACTGATTATAGACAGGAAGATCTTGTTCCTTTGAAATCTGCTCTATAGCTCAGGTCTGGTTAAACTGATTAATTTCAGCCTTGCTTGGCTTTGCTGCAACACAAGCGGACAGCTCCACCTACTGGCTATTTTAATCAATGCACTGCTTCTCAATGCTTTTCAATAGAGTCACATGACTGGAAAAAAAGGTTGTTATTCTGAAACGGTGTAAATTGAACCGTTGTAAACCGAGGGCCACCTGTACATAAAATACATAACTGACAGGCGACGAAGAGGAAGAAACAATATGAAGAATTAAGAGGGCTAAAGAAAAGATGAGAACAACTGTTTAATGTCAAATCTCTCATATACTGGTGACTAACCAGCAGAGTTAATTGCATCCTGCTTCTTTAAAGAGACAGGAAACCCAAAATGTGTATTTCATGATTCAGATAGAGAATACAATTTTAAAAATGTTTCCAATTTACTTCTAATATCAAATTTGCTTTGTTCACCTGTAATTCTTTGTTGAAGAGATATCTAGGTCGGTAGCGTGCAAACGTCTGGAGAACTACATGACAGGAAATAGTGCTGCCATCTAGTGCTCCTGCTAATGTATTGCATTGTTGTAAAACTGCTGCCACATAGCGCTGCAGTCAGGTGCACACTACCTATCTAGATATCTCTTCAACAAAGAATTACAGGAGAACAAAGCAATTTTGATAATAGAAGTAAATTGGAAAAAAAAAATTGTATGTTCTATCTAAATCACAAAAGAAAAATTTGGGCTTCATGTCCCTTTAATCAACTCATTGGAGGCTTTACAAGGGACACTAGTCAAAATTAAACAATTTGATTCCATTATCTTTTTATTTGCTCCTACTAAGCATGTGCAAGAGTCCACAATATATACATGCATGTGATTTGTGATTGGATGATGGCTTTTAAATGATACAGGGGGTAGGGAATGTTTTCCAACCAAATCCATAAACTGTCAATATAGAAAAACACAAGTTTATAGGACTTCAGAAATGCTTATCCTGTTTTTGCAAAAAACCTGGCAACATACTGGAAATTTAGTCCAACAGCCTAAGAGGATTGCATTTAAAGGAACACTAAACCCAATTTTTTTTATCTTTAATGATTAAGATAGAGCATACAATTTGTAGCAACTTTCTAATTTACTCAGATTATACATTTCTCTTTGTTCTCTTGCTATCTTTATTTAAAAAGCAGGAATGTAAAGCTTAAGAGCCGGCCCATTTTCCGTTCAGAACCTGGGTTATGCTTGCTTATTGGTTTGCTAAATGTAGCCACCAATAATCAAGCGCTATCCAGGGTGCTGAACCTAAAATGGGCTGGCTCCTAAGCTTTAAATTCCTGCTTTTTAAATAAAGATACCAAGAGAATGAAGAAAAATTTATAGTAGGAGTAAATTAGAAAATTGCTTAAAACTGCATGCTCTATCTGAATCATGAAAGAAAAAAAACTGGGTTTAGTATCCCTTTAATTAAGAAAGAATACATTTTTTGGAATTCAAATTTACTTCTATTATCACTATGTGCACAATCTTTTTACATGCTCCTATTGAGCATGTGCAAGAGTACACAGTATATACGTGCATTAGTAAAAAGTAAATTGCGCTATACTTAGAACCGTGCTAAAGATTGATATATTTCCGTAAATTAGGAAATTTAATATAAGCATTATTTAGTGTTAATGTTGGCAGTCAAAGATAATTGAATAAAATGTACCACAAAATATATTGATATGTTCAATATACCCAACGTTGACTTATATATTATATAGATCTCCTCATAATCAATATATCATAAGAGTACCTTGATACGTGAAGTCCACATATAACACACAAATGAGTCCATATACTTATGGTAATGTAAGTTTAGTTGTTACTGTTTGTCCAAAATGTGACCGTTGTTGCTTTAAATTTTAAAAGTCAAATTGCCACTCTGTGCTGCTGCAGTTCAGCCCGGTAGTTCACAACCTTAGCTCTGTGAATGACAATATATAAAAAACAAGAAAAAGAGAGCGCACAAGGCAGGACTCAAGTGAAAGATTTTAATTGTGATCATACACACGCACAAGTTTGTACTTACTACTAGATAAATGTAATAAACAAGCATTCAGGTGTAGCATTCACTTATCGTTGTTCCTCGTCACTCAGAACAGGCTAAGATGGAAATGCCAGTTTGCTGTTGTAGCCACAAGTAGAGAAAAGGAAATTATAGGCGCTAAAGGGCTGTACCCAGCTTACTTAGTGACTTCCCCTCCAAGAATACAATGTGGCAAAAGCAATGTGAAAAATTAAAGTTAAGCGCTCGAAGAACACGGGTGTGTCTAAGTGAATGTGTATATATAATATATATTTATATCAGAACAGAGACAGAGGCATAAGTTTGGTATCAAAAGGAAAATTCCAAGTGGCAAGTTTATTATACTAGTAAAACAGAGGTGTCTGATTTATTAAAACGATACAATGTAAAATAAAGGGACGTCTCCCTTAAATAATGTATAGATACATATAAAATAAGCTTAAAAAACAATATCAAAAGTACTTGCGCTTTATCGAAAAGAGTAACGATGTCCCAAGATATTAGCTTGCCAAATGGCAAGAAAGTAACTGTTCAGTTGCAGGCCTTAATTGCCTGGTTTGTGTGGTTGGCGTTACTGATGGAAAGAAAAGAGCGCCTTTTTGTGTAGATGATGTGACGTCACATTACCGTGGCAACCCCTATTCCTAAATCTGTAAGGAAGTCCTGGGGGATTAGAAGATAATCTTTGCGCTCACAAAAATTGATAGCTTGGTTGTTGTTAGGAACGACTAGCAGGATCTTGAAATGTAGAAATTGGTCTTTGCGGTCGCTAGTGGCGACTGGGTTATCCTTTGTTGAAGGACTTGGCGGTCGCAAATAGCGACTAAAACAAACATATGGATCCTTCCAGTTGAGTATTAGGTGGTCGTTAGTAACGACTAAAGGATATTTGGATGTGTGAGAAGATCTTTGCGGTCGCTAGTAGCGACTGGGTTATCCTTTGTTGAATGACTTGGCGGTCGCAAGTAGCGACTGAGAAATTCTTTAGTTGAGGGTCAGGTGGTCGTTAGGAACGACTAGCAGCATCTTGAAATGTAGAAGTTGGTCTTTGCGGTCGCTAGTGGCGACAGGGTTATCCTTTGTTGAAGGACTTGGCGGTCGCAAGTAGCGACTAGAACAAGCTTAAGGATCCTTCCAGTTGAAGATTAGGTGGTCGTTAGTAACGACTAGAGGATCTTAGGATGTATAAGACGGTCTTTTCGGTCGCTAGTAGAGACTGGGTTATCCTTTGTTGAAGAACTTGGCGGCCGCAAGTAGCGACTAAGAAATTCTTTGGAGACGGTCAGTTGTGTGGTCGCTAGTAGCGACTAGGAGTTTCTTTTGTAGATAAGTTGGTGCCAAACGGCACAGCAGTTGGTAAAGTTAGTTGTCAGTTGGTGAAATGCGTTGGTGAAACGCTTTGACCTGACACTGTGCTTTCTGCTATTCATTTTAATCTATCTTTGTTGTTATTGGTTAACAATTTTATGCTTCAAAGGACTTTATATTTGAATCTCTATGTGCATGTTGGCACCAACTGACAACTAACTTTACCAACTGCTGTGCCGTTTGGCACCAACTTATCTACAAAAGAAACTCCTAGTCACTACTAGCGACCACACAACTGACTGTCTCCAAAGAATTTCTTAGTCGCTACTTGCGACCGCCAAGTTCTTCAACAAAGGATAACCCAGTCGCTACTAGCGACCGAAAAGACCGTCTTATACATCCTAAGATCCTCTAGTTGTTACTAACGACCACCTAATCTTCAACTGGAAGGATCCTTAAGTTTGTTCTAGTCGCTACTTGCGACCGCCAAGTCCTTCAACAAAGGATAACCCAGTCAGCACTAGCGACCGCAAAGACCAACTTCTACATTTCAAGATCCTGCTAGTCGTTCCTACCGACCACCCTGACCCTCAACTAAAGAATTTCTCAGTCGCTACTTGCGACCGCCAAGTCCTTCAACAAAGGATAACCTAGTCGCTACTAGCGACCGCAAAGATCTTCTCACACATCCAAATATCCTTTAGTCGTTACTAACGACCACCTAATATTCAACTGGAAGGATCCATATGTTGTTTTAGACGCTATTTGCGACCGCCAAGTCCTTCAACAAAGGATAACCCAGTCGCCACTAGCGACCGCAAAGACCAATTTCTACATTCAAGATCCTGCTAGTCGTTCCTAACGATAACCAAGCTATCAATTTTTGTGAGCGCAAAGATTATCTTCTAATCCCCCAGGACTTACAGATTTAGGAATAGGGGTTGCCACGGTAACGTGGACGTCACATCATCTCTACACAAAAAAGGCGCTCTTTTCTTTCCATCAGTAACGCCAACCACACAAACCAGGCAATTAAGGCCTGCAACTGAACAGTTACTTTCTTGCCATTTGGCAAGCTAATATCTTGGGACATCGTTACTCTTTTCGATAAAGCGCAAGTACTTTTTATATTGTTTTTTAAGCTTATTTTATATGTATCTATACATTATTTAAGGGAGACGTCCCTTTATTTTACATTGTATCGTTTTAAAAATCTAGACACCTCTGTTTTACTAGTATAATAAATTGCCACTTGGAATTTTCCTTTTGATACCAAACTTATGCCTCTGTCTCTGTTCTGATATATATATATATATATATATATATATATATATATATATATATATATATATATATCTTCTAAACATTACCTATATAACATCAATTATTGATTGCAGACTGGACACTTTATTTTACGTTTAACTACACATCACTTAGACACACCCGTGCTTTGAGCGCTTAACTTTATTTTTCACATTGTTGTAGCCACAAGTGTCAAACAGGGTTTTCCGGAGACCCTGATAGTCTGCTTAGTAGCTTATGGGGACAAGGTAACTTCAATGGTAGTGTCTGCAGCCTGTCAGCTGATACCTGACGCGTTTCCCCCGGTCACCGGCCGGGCTTTTTCAAAGGTAAAATAGACTAGTTTTTTAGTATATACGTGCATGCATTTTGTGATTGCCTGATGGCTTTTACATGATACAGGGGAGGGGAAAAAAGAAGTAACTTTGAAATTTCTCAAAGAAAATAAATGCTAAAAGAGGACACGAGTGGAGACTGAATATAAACGTGTACTTGACTGAGAAATAAAATGAAGTGGTTAGAAACTGTTCTTTTACAAGATAGGATACACAGAGAACCTAACTGAGAAATGTTTTGATATAAATTACAAAAACTAAACTCTGGTATTAGGATAATATAGGAAGATTCTTATTGGCTCTTAGCTGTCATGTGATCTCAACAATGGCAAAACATTGTGTTTCATTCTTACAAATTATAGTTTGAATGTTTTAAAGTAAGAAATGTTATTGTTTTTTGAGATGTTTAAATTACAGGTAGCCCTCAGTTTACGCCAGGGTTAGGTTCCAAAAGGAATGGTTGTAAATCGAAACCCAGTTTATAATGTAAGTCAATGGGAAGTGAGAGAGTTTGGTTCCAGGCCCCTCTCAGAATTGTCATAAGTAACACCTAATACATTATTTTTAAAGCTTTGAAATGAAGACTTTAAATGCTAAACAGCATTATAAACAGTATCAAATAATCACACAATACAGAATATTTAATTAAACTAAGTCAAATGAACAAAAACATTTGCTAAACAGCATTATAAACCTAATTAAAATAATCACACAACACAGACTTCACTTGCATTTTTCTGCAAACAGTTCTTTCTATGCATTCCAATCTGGACTGATTTATAGACAGGAAGATCTTGTTCCTTTGAAATCTGCTTGATAGCTCAGGTCTGGTTAAACTGATTAATTTCAGCTTGCTTGGCTTTGCTGCAACACAAGCGGACAGCTCCACCTACTGGCTATTTTAATAAATGCACTGCTTCTCAATGCTTTTCAATAGCAGTCACATGACTGGAAAAAAAGGTTGTTATTCTGAAATGGTGTAATTTGAACCGTTGTAAAACGAGGGCCACCTGTATATCTAATTTAATATTAGAGATTTGCTTATAACAAGGTGTTTGACTTGGAAGAGATAATTATGGAATAGACCATGTTCAACAAACATATCTATAAAATAAAATAATCAATATTAAATGTATAAATAATAAAAGTACTTCATTTTAAAATATCGTAATGTATTTACAACCCAAGTTTGCAAGTGTAGTTTTTTACTTATAAATCAATAGAGATTTGTTTGCTTCATTTGCAAGTTCCCTAACAGTCAGATTGTGCCCCATTTTTGAGTATAGCCTGTTATAAAAAATTACCTGTTAGAAAAAATGTATTCACTTGTAAAAAAAAAGAAAATGTATTAGCAGTAGGGGGCGGGGGAAAGGATTTTAAAACTAGTTAAAATAAAATAAAATAAGAATCACAGCTATCAAAATACTACAAGTTATTAGCAAAATAATGTATAATCTAATGCAATAAAATATAGGTAATATACCATATTATAATGACAAAATCAGATGAGAAAAGTGAATCCACTGATGGTATTTAGCCCTTTGCAGTTAAGTAGGTGAAAACATGTAAAAACATATTTATGCAATATTCATATTTAATAAAGTTTTTACTGAAAATATTTCACATTCCAATGTTCTGCATATAGCAGAATATATTCTAAGTATTTTTAAATAGGTCCATATATATATATATATATATATATATATATATATCTGGACCTATATATAATCATGCATATATATATATATATATATATATATATATATATAGACACCCTATAGAGACTGCTCTCAGTTATCTGATTCTCGGCTTGTCTCCTGACTATTCTCTCATCTCCAGTCTGGCACTGCTACCTGTTATCCTGTGTCATCATCCTGCCTTCTCTAGTATCCTACTCCTGTACCCAAGTCCTGCAGGGTGTCTGCAAAGCACTGGTATCCTGTCCCAGTGCCTAGCCCTGCAGAGGGTTCTTGTGAAGTTCCAGTATCCAGCTATTGGATCAAAGCTCTGCAGGGAATATCTGCCAGTGCCAGTCTCCAGCTACTACACTCAAGCTCTGCAGACGGTATCTACCAAGTGCCATTTTCCAGTATCCAGCTATTGCATCCAAGCTCTGCAAGGAATATCTACCAAGTGCCAGTCACCAGCTACTGCACTCAAGCTCTGCAGAGGGTATCTACCAAGTGCCAGTCTCCAGCTATTGCACCTAAGCTCTGCAGAGGGTGCCTGTCAAGTTCCTGTTTCCAGTTTCTGTACCCAAGCTATGCAGAGGGTGTCTGTCAAGTTCCTGTACTATAGCTCTACAGAGGGTATTTATCAAGTGCCAGTCTCCAGCTACTACTTTCAAGCTCTTCATCCTAGTTCTACAGAGGGAATATGCCAAGTGTGTTTCTCCAGTTCCTGCTTCCAAACCCTGCACAGGGTATCTGCTACACACCAGTACCCACATTTTGTACTCAAACTCTGCAGTGGGTGTCCACCCAGCTTCTGTATCCTGTTCCAATATTCATCCTCAAGTGGGAATTCCTGTTCCTGGCCATATCATGGGCATTACCACTGATTTCAGCTCTGGAGTAAGCACACCTGCTCACCTATCTTGCTTCCAGTATCCGATCCATCAGTGTCCTGTACAATTAACTTGCATTGACTGTCTGTTCCTTCAGCTATGCCTAAAATGAGTAGTTCCATTAAGAAGCCTGTGCTACTGGCCCCTTTTAGTGTACAAGACAGTCTTAAGTCTGACACCACTTCACATGAGCTCCAAACACTTGAAGCCATCCTGCAGAGCATGACAGCGACTTCCTTAGGTTGTCCCTGCAGGGAGGGGCATAAATTTGATCTATGACATTTGTTTTTAATGTTTATACTTATTAATTTGCTTCCTAACTTGATATTCATAGCAGGGCCCATATTGTTGGTGTATGTATCAAAAAGACACTGGAAGCTTTTAAGAAAACTGCATTAGGCTTTACTTGTACAGATGCATCAGCAATATTTAGAAACATACCAAAGGACTTGTAAAACGATAATCTGCACACACAGAGGAGGAAAACACAATAGAGAATAATAAAACAACTTCCTTCCTGTAAAAAGAATGAACAAGATCACAGATATAAACAATCTAAACTGAACAGCGCCATCTACAGCATTAATGTTGTTCATACATGTGGTATAGTACATGCTGTTGTATTTCCCAACACCCCTTCTCAACAGCATGTACATAATTACACTACATTCAGTTTCTTTTGAAGAAAACAATGCCGTTCCTTTGGCAACGGTTTTGTAAGTGCGTCTGCACTCATCTCTTCCAATGGGCAGTATTGAATGTCAATAATACCTTGTTCTTGCATGTCCCTGAGTAAATGATATTTTACATCAATGTGCTTGGTTCGAGGATTCACTCTTTCTGATTGTGTCAACTTTATACACCCTTGGTTGTCTTCAAGGATTGGTATGGGTTTAGACACATCAAGTCCCATATCTAGAAAAAGTTGACAAATCCAAATTGCTTCTTGACATGCATGTGCTGCTGCTTTATATTCTGCTTCCGTTGAAGAGAGTGCAACAGTCGCTTGTTTTCGACTGGACCAACTTATTGTTCCTTCTCCATACTGGAAGATGTAACCACTTGTAGATTTGCGGTCAGTGGTATCTCCGGCCCAATCAGCATCAACATATCCAATTAGTTTGGGTTTGATGTTGCTGGCAGTCGCAGCTTCATCTGAATTGTTCCTTTAGGTACTGCATCACCCTCTTTACTGCATTCCAGTCGCGTTGTCATGGTGTCACAAATTTTCTACAGAGTATACCTATTGCTGTGGCAATGTCTGGTCTTGTCACGGTGGCAATGTATAGCAATTTTCCAATTGCCCTGCGGTAATTGTCATTATTGGGTAACAAGTTTTCTATTCCGTTGTTTTTCAGGTAATCTGGTTCCATAGGTGTTTTCACCTCTTTTGCATCTTGCATGTGAAACTGCTCTAATATTTCTGTAATTTTCTGACTTTGGTTGAGAAGATAGCTTCCATCCTCTTCCCTTTCTATTTGGATTCCTAAATGATGAGTGATGTTACCTAGTTCTTTAATCTCAAAGTTCTGTTTTAATATACAAACTATTTGGTCACAGTCCCCTTCTTGTTCAAAACAAGTTATGATGTCATCAACATAAATTAGGATGTATATCCATTTGTTTTCTTGATGCCTTGAATATAGACATGGATCTGCTTTGCTTCTTGAGAATCCTTGTTTCATGAGTTCTTCATTCACTTTTTCATTCCACATTCTCGCAGCTTGCTTTAGTCCATAGATGCTCTATTGAAGTTTGCATACAAGGTTCTGTTCCCTCTCAAATCCAGGTGGCTGTTCCATGTAGAGATCCTCCTTGATGTCTCCATATAGGAAAGCAGTTTTGACGTCCAGGTGCCTCACTTGCATTCCTTTTCCGGCTGCAATGCTAAGGAGCGCTCTGATGGTGGAGTGTTTTACAACTGGAGCAAAAGTTTCATCATAATCTTCTCCAAATTTCTGTGAGTATCCCTTTGCAACTAATCTTGCCTTGTATCTGTGGATATTTCCTTCTGCATCGTATTTTACTTTAAAAGTCCATTTGCTTCCTATAGCTTTGCGACCGGGGGGGAGCTCAGTGAGTGTCCAGGTTTTTATTTTCCTGAAGTGATTTTATTTCTTCTTCGGCTGCTTTTCTCCATTGGTTGGCTTCCCTTTTTGGCAATTTTTCTATATCTTCCCAGGATGTTGGTTCAAGTGTTTCATGTGTCTTAGCGATGTATATGACAGCTTGCGGGGTGGTATACCTTTGTCACCCGAGTCGATTTTTCTGATTTCTGGTTGTTCAGTTGGTTCTATTGGTTTGTGAGTAGCTGTTTTTTCTATTGTGAGCTCCACTTCTTGCTCTGTCTCCTGTACAGCTTCACTTTGATCAGCATCTCTTGCTGATTCAGTGGAGATGTTCTCTTTATGGCTTTCGATGGACATTTTTTTCTGATGTTTGACTTTCATCAAAATAAACACTGTGGCTTATTGTGATCTTGTTGGTCTTTGGATGAAGAATTCTATAGCCTTTACTTTGTTCACTGTAGCCCATAAGAATGCCTTCTATGGCTGTGTTCTCTAATTTGGAGCGTTTCTCACTTGGAACATGGGCATATGCTTTACATCCAAACACTCTAATATGTCCAATACTAGGTTTTGATCCATTCCACATTTCATATGGGGTACTCTCAATAGTTTTTTTTTTTTTTTTTTTTAATAATTGTTTTTATTGAAGTCATTAACAAATACAAAATAAGGGGGGATGCCCCACAACATTTACAGGTCAATGTATATACAGCATAATTGGAAAAGAGTGCATTTTAGTATATCAAACATTTCAATATTAATGTGGGCTATCACATAGAAAGACTTCAGTTTTATTTTAGAGTATTAAAAATGCAATATAAGCGAGAATGGTCCTCTCCCAGTTATATACAAAGAGGAGTAAGGTATCTAATCATATAAGGATAAGACTAGGGAGGAGGGTGACTCTATAGATTTATGGGGTAGGGGGATGCAGCGGACAAGAGCCGCTCAAATGTTATAGGGGGGAGGATGGAGGGGGGGGTGTAGGGTGGAGTCAGTTAGTATGTCAGCACCAGGAGTGAGTTTGGTTGAAACTAAGGGATTATCATGTAATAGAAACACAGCCACCCTACATCCAAGCCTTTGTACCCCTATAGAGGAAGCCTGAAAACATATATACAATAAGCTAGAACCATAAGTGTAATTAAGTCAACTTTAAATTATATTCTAGTTAACATGAGAATATTAATTAGGTTAATGAGGGAAATTCTACTTTGGCTATTTGGGGAAAGTGAGCATACATGTGGTAACTGAAAGATAAAGTGACACAGCCAGTCGTATGGTTATTGACCGCTTGGCGTACTTATGAGCATGGAGGAGAACATGCATACTTTGTATGGGTAGAACATCTAACTCATATGGGAAGAAAGAGTATATAACATAGATAATCAAGAACCCTAAACAGCAGGTCATTATGTAGTGAGGGGGACTTTAGAGTGTGTGGAGCATAGGGGACCTCTGAGTGAATCCCTCTCTAGGGAGTGCCACCTATAGGCGATGTGGGAAAAAGGAGTAGGGATATGACCCGCAGGCATAAAGTACCAGCGGGAAAGGGAGGAGAGAGGCCTCAACAGGAACAAATAATATGTACTAATAATGGAGACAAGACTAAAGAAAGACTAGTGCTGACAAACATACAGTCACACATAATGAGAGCAGACGCCATAAAGAATAAAAGTACCAGAACGTTTAGGCAATAATAGGGGTAACACAATCTAAAGTGATCCCCAGAGGCATGTATATCTTACTAACAAAGGTGACTAGTAATCATAGGTATCTGCTAAAACAGGGTGAAGGAACCATGTGCATCGTAGCCGTAGGGGATGTCCTAGCATATATACAGCCACACAACTTATATAGTAATGTAACTTGACGTCGGAATATAAACAGAATAAGAGGATATATAGGACACCAACATAATTTATGAGCTTTCAACACTAAAAGGTAAGATGAGTTTCTGATCTTAATATGGAGTCTGTGTTAATTGCTAAATTCCACCCCACTATTGCTATAGACATTAATGTCAACGGACCCTTTTCTACCATTTAACAGACCTGTGGAGCCCTAAAAGCTGTTGTTATTTGCCCAACACATAAGAGGGTGCGCCCCTATTGGCATTATATTGTAGGGACAGGGGACCCTTGAAACCCTTAAACTACTTGCTATACTGGCAGACACATTATAAGAGTAAATGTAAACTGTCTGAGCTATTCCAAGTAGAAAAATTACTGCAGAGCTATATGGGAGACCTCATGGTTTTAGGGAGTCTGGCACTGGTAACTAGACACTGTGAGATGAAGATAAGCCATTATGCTAATGAGGACATTCAAGTTGTAAAACAATTCTGGGTCAACGTGATAATATCTAAAGACCATAGCAATATTATTAAAACAGTAAGCCAAGTGGTGTCAGATATGAACATATGCATAATGACAAGACCACAATAATATATATAGATACATCTATACCCACACATATCATGCTTCTTTACTTCAGTATCATAACATAATATAGCCTTATACAGAAGGGAATAGCAGCAAGAACACAATAGAAAAAGTCAACGCAGCCACATATTTGTATTGAGTTTGTGATAGTGATATAAGTTATAAGAGCACTAAAGCCTAGTATAGAAATATTAATAATAAAGCTATCAGTTTCATATGCTATCTCAATGTGAAAATATCTAATAAAATAGTGTAGAGGGATGCCAAGGACTCTCAGAGCAGTAGGGTATGGGCTTAACAGTATTTAGATTAAACAGTTTGCTGAAAACTGTTAGGGTTAAACATGTCAGCTTGGGACAGTGCTATATTACATTTATGGGAAGAGATACCCAAGTATAGAATTGAGTAGGGATTGAACACTAAAGCATGGTAAGACAAAATCGAATTTTTGGTGGCGACAAACCTATAGAAAAGCAGCCATCAAATCGTCAGTAACAGCCCCCACAGTCTGGTAAACATAACAAAGGAGACCTTAACTTAAGAACTAATGAGGGTAACATATAATAATGAAGAGTTAATACAGGCCTGGGGCAACAAAAGCAAAGCAAAGGAAAATGTCCGTGTCAATCCACCAGTAGGAGGGTTATCAGGGAAAGAGTTAGATCTAAAGGTGACAAGGGAGCTTCAGTTCTGTTGTGAAAAGCCGTTAGACTGCTACCCGATACAAACTTTCTGAGGGACCAGAATAACCCGCAGGGTCAGAAGCGTGTTAGCGGTGTCTCCTACCTCCCTCATGATACACTGCTAAATTTGGCGGTTCCTGTGATAACGCTAGAGCGTTTGCCAAGAGAGAGGTGTTGACTCAGAGCTGACCTATTGGCCATGCGGGTATGTTGTGTAGTTGCCGGGACCTGCGACCCTCCACCAGGCCTGCTGCTCTGTGAATGCTGGTCGTTTCTCTGGGTGAGTAGTTAGGTTGATGACCACGATCAGGATGAGGGCTCCTAGCTGTCTTTAGTCTGTCCGCGCTCTGGATGACAATCTGGAAATTTGGCCTCCAGCTGGGCGACAGTATGCCAGGCAGTACCTGTAAGGATATTAGGTGGCTGTATGGAGCTGCGATGCTCATGGGTGTCTGATGGCTCCATCATCACTGATGAGGGGTTTCCTTTCACCATCCTGTCCGTTGCTCCCATGTTCTGCGGTTCACCTCCTCTCCAGCGTGGTAGTTACAGAATAGTTGGCCAGTCAATTTGCTCTGTTTTCCTCTGTGGGCACTACCTTCTGTCGTGTCTGGGGAAGTGTGGCTGCTTTAAAGCAAGACTGCTGCGGGTCCCCGGTGCGGCCTCCTGAAATCCAGAAACTCTCGTGCGCGAGTCAATGGTGACATAAAGGCTAAAATCAGCGACTGTATGTCCTCCTGCATACTCCGGAAAATGCCTTTCTAGGAGTTGCTGGGGTGCGTAGTTCCAGGCTTCCAATGGCTCCATATCGGTAAAGATTTTTGTACTTTAGTGGTAGCAGTTACATGTGGTCAAGGCTGAAAGAGGGATATCCAAGTTTATAGTCCCAAAAGAGAGAATCCTTTAGTGTCTTTATGTGTAGGACAATGATAGCTTGTTCTCAGATAAAACTCCAGTACTTTTTGAGCTCTTTTAATTAAAATAATCTAGAAAACTGTGTTTGAGAGCTCAGAGCTGTAGAAAGCACGTCTTGCTGCCTTGGTAGTTGGCTCCGCCCCCCTCACTCTCAATAGTTTTTGATGGTAGCCTGTTCTGTAAGTATGTTGCAGTCATTATTGCTTCACCCCCAGAACTGGTTAGGTAAATTGCGTCTGAAAGCATGCATCTTGCCATTTCTATGAGGGTGTGATTTTTCCTTTCTGCAACACCCATTTTGCTCAGGAGTGTATGGTACAGTTGTACCTGGTGTATAATGCCTTTTTTTTCTTCATGTATGACTCCACTTCCTTACTCATATATTCCCCTCCATTGTCGGTACGTATTGTTCCTGGTTTCCGTTTAAATTTATTGCTGAATGTAGGTAGCTATAAATTCTGAAGTTTCTCTGTGTCTACACTTTTGTGCTTCATCAGATATGTTGTTGGTACCTGGAATAATCATCAATGAAAGTCAGTAAATATCTGTTCCCGCCGGGTGTGGGGGTTTTCATTGGTCCACACATATCACTGTGTATGAGTTCATAGGGCGTGAGTGGTTTTTCTTTGACTGGCTTGTGGAAGTGGGGTACGTGTGGCCTTTGCTTAGATACAACATGTGCACTTCATGAGCATGTCACAAGGCAAAATTATTATGTCTTCTGATAAACCTTCCTTTGCAAGTTCCTTTATGGCCTCTGGGTTTCGATGCCCTAATCGCCTGTGCCACAGGTGGATACATTTGTTGTGTGGATTATGAATGGCTGTTTTGGCTTGCTTCCTTTCAGTGATAAGTTTGTACAGGTGTTCGTTCAATCTTCCTTTTGCTAGGATTTGTTTCCTGTTCGAATTTGTGCATTCATTGCCTTGGACTGAACTGTGAGTCCATTGTTAGCAAGAGTTTTCACTGATAGGAGGCTTCCTTCTAAACTTGGGACATACAGAAACATTCTTTACTAGAATGCTTTGCTTGTCTCCAGATGGTGTGATGCAAGTCAGGAACCCTTGACCATTACCTTCAGCTGTAATACTTTTCCCATTTGTAGGAAGACTTTATCTTTAGTATTGAAATCAATTTCTGTGAAGAATGTCTCGTCACTTGTCATGTGACTAGTTGCCCCTGAGTCAATGCACCATCCGTGTAGTGTACTATTCTGAGTCACTTTAAAGCTGCCGCTCCATGATGCAGCTGCAGTTTGCTTTGTGGCTGCCTTAGCTCTCTCTCTTGTAGGTGGTTCCTAACCTTCGCTGCCTCAGCTTTCCAGATTGAGCAGTTCTTTTTCAGGTGACCGACCTTTTTGCAGCAAAACATATTCTGGTTTCTTTGTTTTGTTTTGTGCCTTCTTGCGCCTTCAGAGCTACCTCTGAACTCTCATTTTCTTCACTATGCATGTTTTCCTTTCTTATATTATATTCCATTTTTTTTTTTCCATTAGTTTTCCCCTTAGCATATTACAGGGAGTGCAGAATATTAGGCAAGTTGTATTTTTGAGGATGTAATTTTATTATTGAACAACAACATGTCTCAATGAACCCAAAAAACTAATTAATATCAAAGCTGAATAGTTTTGGAAGTAGTTTTTAGTTTGTTTTTAGTTATAGCTATTTTAGGGGGATATCTGTGTGTGCAGGTGACTATTGCTGTGCATAATTATTGGGCAACTTAACAAAAAACAAATATATACCATTTCAATTATTTATTTTTACAGTGAAACCAATATAACATCTCAACATTCACAAATATACATTTCTGACATTCAAAAACAAAACAAAAACAAATCAGTGACAATATAGCCACCTTTCTTTGCAAGGACACTCAAAAGCCTGCCATCCATGGATTCTGTCAGTATTTTGATCGGTTTTCACCATCACATTGCGTGCAGCAGCAACCACAGCCTCCCAGACACTGTTCAGAGAGGTGTACTGTTTTCCCTCCTTGTAAATCTCACATTTGATGATGGACCACAGGTTCTCAATGGGGTTCAGATCAGGTGAACAAGGAGGCACATGTCATTAGAATTTTCTTCTTTTATACCCTTTCTTGCCAGCCACGCTGTGGAATACTTGGACGCGTGTGATGGGCATTGTCCTGCATGAAAATCATGTTTTTCTTGAAGGATGCAGACTTCTTCCTGTACCACTGCTTGAAGAAGGACTGGGAGTTGAGCTTGACTCCATCCTAACCCGAAAAGGCCCCACAAGCTTATCTTTGATGATACCAGCCCAAAACCAGTACTCCACCTCCACCTTGCTGGCGTCTGAGTCGGACTGGAGCTCTCTGCCCTTTACCAATCCAGCCACGGGCCCATCCATCTGGCCATCAAGACTCACTCTCATTTCATCAGTCCATAAAAACCCTTAGAAAAATCAGTCTTGAGATATTTCTTGGCCCAGTCTTTAGTTTCAGCTTGTGTGTCTTGTTCAGTGGTGGTCGTCTTTTCAGCCTTTCTTACCTTGGCCATGTCTTGAGTATTGCACACCTTGTGCTTTTGGGCACTCCAGTGATGTTGCAGCTCTGAAATATGTCCAAACTGGTGGCAAGTGGCATCTTGGCAGCTGCACGCTTGACTTTTCTCAGTTCATGGGCAGTTATTTTGCGCCTTGTTTTTTCCACAGCTTCTTGCGACCCTGTTGACTATTTTGAATGAAACGCTTGATTGTTCGATGATCACGCTTCAGAAGCTTTGCAATTTTAAGAGTGCTGCATCCCTCTGCAAGATATCTCACTATTTTTGACTTTTCTGAGCCTGTCAAGTCCTTCTTTTGACCCCATTTTGCCAAAGGAAAGGAAGTTGCCTAATAATTATGCACACCTGATATAGGGTGTTGATGTCATTAGACCACACCCCTTCTCATTACAGAGATCACCTAATATGCTTAATTGGTAGTAGGCTTTCGAGCCTATACAGCTTAGAGTAAGACAACATGCATAAAGTGGATGATGTGGTCAAAATACTCATTTGCCTAATAATTCTGCACTCCCTGTATAGTGTTAGTTCTTGTTCAGGTCTGGTTTCTAGAGCATTGATAAGGGCACTATATGACTCTGGAAAGGCTGCATAGTAACAATGCTACTATATGATTGTCTTTAATATCTTCTCTAATTGCACATAGCTGTTCCACAATCTCTAGCATAGCATTCACATGTTCACACATTTCCTGGCCTTTTTTCCAGCCTCATCTTATATAGTTTGCACAGCAAATATAGGTTTACTATTTAAGTTTGAACGTCATGCAGTTTTTTTTTTTTTAAATCATTATTTATACAGCTTCAGCATACAGAGTTGTCATCAAAAAAAGGCAAAAAATAAACAGGTTGAGTATAGAGTCATTAACACAGTTTGTTTGAACATTACATCATGCCAGCCAATAATCTAAACCAAACCAGAAAGCATTTACCAAAACAAGACATGGACGATATAACTCTTCAAAACATTTAGTATGAACATAAAGAAAAAACGAAAAATCCATAAAGACTCCTACAATCTAATGCTGGCACTGGTGATTTTCTGATTCCTAAAATTACCCGAAAACTCAGAATAAAATAAAAAATAAAATAAAATCTAAAAAAAAAAAAAAAAAGGGGAATCATTATGTCTCCAACCACTTTTAAACTATATAATATTCCTGAATGGGTACATTATCTGCTCTGTTGTGCTTCACCCAATGATCTTATTAAAGGGCCCCACTTTTTAAGAAACAGCTTTACTTCCATTTTCTTTAAATGCTTGTGTTGCATGTACTGTTCTAAAATCATCTGTTTCATTAGAAAATTCTTCCATTCTACAAAACTAGGCTTTTTCTTATTTTTCCAATTTTTTAAAATGATATTCCTAGCAGAATAGAACCACTATGTTTCCCAGTTTATTATCTTGACTCCGGTCTTCTGCACAGACCAGAAAATTATTTGCTCTAAATTAAATAGATCTGTCTATCAATAATCTTAGATAGCCAAAATTCAATCCTTCGCCAAAATTGCATGATCGTTGGGCACTCCCCAGACCATATGCAACAAGGTCAGCCGCTGCCATTTTAATTTAGGGCATTTATCAAACTCTTTGTGTCCCCAATTTGACCCTTTTTTAGGAGTATATAGGTTTTATATATTAATTTTATGTGCGCCTCCCTCCATGTCTCTGACAACGTTGTTTTAGCCACACTTTGTATAGATTTTTTAAGATAATCTGAGTCTAATCTGAGAATATATTAATGTCACTTTATATGATCTAATCAATACTCATAATCACTTTATGAAATCATTTTTTCCTTGATATAACTATCTAAAAAGGTCCCTTATTTATATTGAGAATATTTATGATTTATTAATTATTACAAAAACAATACTCATTAACCCTTAGGGCTTCCAAGCGCCAGTACTACCTTGCCGAATCTGTCCTCACTAACCCTGGATCTTTGTTGAGGGATCCTTTTCGTACTTGGCATATAAGGGGTCCTTAGCGCACTTCTTTCCCTACTTCACTCTATCTGAAAGAGGGAACTCCACCTTCCAGCTATATGTTCCAAATTAGTTAACCCTTCTTGTAATGATAACATTTTATACCAGGGAGAGATATAAGCATAAATTCCATGTTTTAACCCTACCTAACAAAGAATCAATTCTCTCCCAAATTCCACTCATATCCATTATTTCTAACTAAATTATCTGTATAGTGTTTAATTTGTAAGTAGGCAAAAAACTCTTTATTGAGCAGGCCAAATTCTTCTTTTAACATATCAAAGGACTTACCAAATTTTCTATCTAGATTTATGAGTTGATGTATATGTTTAAGACCTTTCCTTTCCCAGTTCCTAAAAATTACAGAATTTATGCCTTCAGGAAAGGCCCGGGTTTATTCTGGATTTCCAAATATTTAGATATTTTAAATGAAGCCTTAAATTTTTCACAGACTTTTTGCCACGCCCCTATGGGATAATTATATTGTTTTTAGGCCCCTTCAATTCTCTCGGAGTTCTAGCCTTGTTATATGCAGGAGGTTTATATCAATTTTAAACCGGGGAGAAAGAGGCTTAATTCTATTTCACGGTATTGTATAATATGCCTTTTCAGTAATCCATTCTGTAGCTATGCTACGCAGAATGATCCAGTTATAATATTCTAGATTGGAGTGCAAAACCCCCGTTTTCCCTTGATAACATTATTTTTTTCATTGAGATTCTCGATTTCTTTCCACTCCAGATAAACTTTTGAATATCTGATTGCAACTTCTTTAGATCTTTTCTAAAAATTGGTATTGGAATATTTTGCATAATATAGAGTATTTGGGAAAAAAATATCATTTTATATAGATTTATTCTACCCAAAAATAGAGAGGGCAATTTTGACCAAAATTAAGTTCTTCACTTATTGTTTTGAATAATGCGGTAAAAATTCATGCTGTACCACTTGTCTTCGAATGGAGAGATATATATTCCTAAATATCTTATACCTTCTGGAGAATTTTTAAAACATTCCTTATTTTTTGCGTTAATTTGCCCATTGATCATCATTAACTCTGACTTACTAGAATTTATTTTATAAACCTGAGAATGTGCTAAAATTATTTATTACTTCCAATATTATAGGAATGTTTTTCCCAAGTTACTTACGAAAAGAAGCAGATCGTCTGCATATAGGGCAATCTTACATTCATACTGCGCTATTTTAATTCCTTCTATCTTCTCTCTTAAAACACATGCTAGAGGTTCTATGACAATATCATATAGTAAAGGGGACAAAGGGCACCCTTGTCTAGTTCCCCTCTTTAAAATTATGTCACTAAAATTTGACCATTGATTAATAATGCTGTATGGGGAAAATTATACAAATTCTTAATCAACTTAATTATCCTTTCAATGAAATCCAAAATCGTCTTAGGGAGGTAATATAAATGATTCCATTCTATCGAAATTGAACGCTTTATGCGCATCTAATGAAATAATAGCTGCATCATAATCCTTAGCTTGTGTCTTCATATAGCTTTGCTTTTTGAAATAGTCTAGTATAAGGAAAACTTTTCTAATATTAGAGGCCGAGTTTCTACCTTTCAAAAACCCAGTTTGATCTTTGTGTATTACCTGATTAAGTATCATTTGGAATCTCTCATTATACCTGTGAGTAACTTATAATCGACATTTAATAGAGATATAGGTCTATATGAATCCATTTGATCACTTTTTTTGTTTGGTTTTAATATTAGAGAGGTCCAGGAAGACGTAAAGTTACTTGACATATCTTTTCCATCACAGAAATAAAGTTAAAAAGAGATTTAAGATAGGGTTATCATATGTTCACATATAATTTTAAGTACTCATTAGGCAATACATCTGGACCAGGAGACTTATTATTCTTCAGATTTTTAATCGCCTTTTCAATTTCTCTCTCTGTGATTGGTTCTGTAATTTATTCATCTCGTCTCTATCTACCATTGGGAGGTTTAAATTAGACCAATATTTTTCTTTATTACTCAGATTTAGACTTTCAGCACTATATACCTTTTGATTATATTCTACCAATGCTTCATATAATCTCCTCTGTTTTACTCAATTTTACCCCCCTCTTTATTCAGTACAGAAATAAATTATGTCCCTTAGATTTATTGGCTAATTTTGCAAGTAATTTTCCAGTTTTATTCCCATATCCTAACATATTTTGCACTGACCTTAATCTTTTGTTGCGAGCGGTACTATTCAAAAGCCATATATCTCTAGCTTCTTTGGCCTCTCCAAACTTCTTCCAATTAAGTTTGGAAGGTTCAGATATAACCTCTATTATATGTTGAGGTAAGCCTTCTAGTAATTTCCTTCTCCCTTTTTTTTTTTTTTTTTTTTTAATCATACAAAGGTATGCTATGATTTCCTCCTTTATTACAGTTTTGGATGCTTCCCAGAAAGTTCCGGCCTATCAGAATATTCATAATTATTACGGACATTAATCTGCCACTTTGCAGCTAGAAATGTTTTAAACGTCACATTCTCAGCAAATAAGTTGGAAAATGAAATCTTTTAATGATTGAATTGCACGTGTTTATCTTTATTTTAATGTTATAGGAGCATGATCTGACAGGATATGTCTCTTATTGTAGTATCCTACTTCAATATCAAACAAGTTTTTCCGAAATCAGGAACTTATCTATTCTGGAGAAGGTCTTGTGAGTTTTTGACACACATGTATAATCTTTATTCACTGGATTATTTTCCCTCCATATATCCTTAACATTTAAATTATTCATGAGATTTTTAAGAAGTTTGGATTCAAGATTATCCCTTTTACTCTTTTGGATATTTTCTCCTTCTCTAAACCTATCTATTGGTACTTGACATGGCATATTAAAATCTCCCCCCAATATGAGTATACCCTCTACTTCAACCAAATATGTGTGTCTGGAGATCTATCCAAAACTTAGGAGAATGTTCATTTGGCCCATATACATTACAAATTGTAATAATTTTCCTCTGTAATTCTATTTTTAAGAGTATGTATCTCTCGTTTGGGTCTAAAAAACAGGACTTTATCTTAAAATCTAAGTTTTTCTTTAATAGGATAGATACACCTCTCTTTCTACTATTACAAGGAGCTCATGCAGTTTTTGTAGTGCAGTCCACATACCTTTAGCTGTGTTTTATTTTCTTATGTGAATGAGTTGATCATCCTCCACTACAGGCTTATAACTGCATTTTGCTTGCCTGTTTTTCTTGTCCCATTCCCCCTGGATATCAGTGGGTCTGTTTGTATCCAGCACCTCCCCATAAATCATCTTTGGATAACAGCATTCAAGCTTCAACCTTCCACAGCTGGTAGTTCAGAGTATGTTTAGCTTTGCTATTGCATATTTCACATCTGAACCACTTGCCATCTTTCAGTAATTTGTATGCAGCTCTTGTTTCCTCACACAGTATTTGCTTGGATCATAGATGCAACACTTACTGACTTGTAGTTTTGTTTTGTTTTTCAGTGTCTGGGCCCATAACCTGTTGGTGTATGTATCAAAAAGACACTGGAAGCTTTTAAGAAAACTGCATTAGGCTTTACTTGTACAGATGCATCAGCAATATTTAGAACATACCAAAGGACTTGTAAAACGATAGTCTGCACACACAGAGGAGGAAATAGAGAATAATAAAACAACTTCCTTCCTTTAAAAAGAATGAACAAGATCACAGATATAAACAATCAGCAATCTAAACTGAACAGTGCCATCTACAGCATTAATGTTGTTCATACTTGTGGTATAGTACATGCTGTTGTATTTCCCAACACATATGTGGTGCCATAATGGCTAGAATGGGAGGGGACTCCACTGAAAAATAGGGAGGCAGAGAGTGCAGGTCAGCCAGAACAGCTGGAAGCAGCTGACTTAAATATCTCACTGCACAGACCCTGTGCTCTCTGAAAAAATTTAGCAGCCTTCATAAAAGTTGGTTAAAGCAGTTATATTGTCACCACTGTTTGATTAACTATGCAAAGTCCCTTACTATGTTGTGCAGAGCCACCACTTTGGTACGATATGTCATGAAGAAATTTATCATTATACTAATTATAATTATAGTAAATCAGATTAACAGTCCAGAATTTGATGCGATAATGGAAATCTGTTTTCTCTATCATTATAGATAAAATAGATTATTATTGCTGCTTAAATAGATATTAAACAGTGCCCCTTTTGTAAGAACAAATACACTGAATCAAATTAAACATAAAAAGAATTAAATCGCATAAAAATAGCAAATAATTTACTTGTTTTCATGCAAAATTAGCACTAAGAATTTCTAACTTTAACCCCTGCCCTCAGTGTGATAAGAGTGGAAGATTTTTTAAACTTAAGTTTAACCCCTTCGCTACCAGGAATGTCAGAGAAAAACTTGCCCAAAATACCAGGATATTTTTTTTAGCATTTTTGCTATCACTCCATTTAAACAGAAATAGAACCTTGGTTTTTTTTAGATTTACCTAATCAATATTATTTTTTTTTAGTAGACAACCCAAGGTATTGATCTAGCCCAGCATATAAAAAATCTTTAACTTTTTTATAAACCTTTGTGCTTCTCACTGAAACTATTTTACATACCGCTTGTGTAGTCATAACACAAATGGTTGTAAACATTTCCCCTTGGATCCCCCTTTATTCAGAAACAGCAGGCATGCATGGCTTTGCCATTGTTTTTTCTGGTAATTAGACCTCGCTAATTGAAGCTGTGCACCACAAGTCTAAAATTCCCAGCATTGAAGGGGTTAATCAGTTAGCTGGGTAAGGGTAATAATATTGTAATGTAGGTATTACCCCACCCACCTAATACTCCCACCTCTTGATCACTCCCAAACAGCTCTCTACCCCCCAAACAACCCTCCTCACCACCATCTTAGGTACTGGCAGAGAGTCTGCCAGTATGAAGTTTTAGAGCTTTTATTAATTGAAACACAAGCAGCGGGTGGCATTGGACAAGTGCACAGGCAGCACATTCTGCAATCCCAGGAGGACAGGTTTGCGTGAGGTCTCTACTTGCGCTAACCCCAGTGAACGCATTTACTTTAAACTTGTAATATGTGTAATAAGTTAGGGCAGGCAAATATTGGTTATTGTAACCGCGATAACTATAGAGCGCCCCATTTTTTATCTGGCTCACTGTCTTGTGAGCATTCTGTTATTGTAGATCGTTCGAAGATATTTTTTAATTAATAAATCGACTTGTATGCCTATTACTAACATGCCTGTTTTAAAACAAATTATTATTATCGGTTATTTGTAGAGCACCAACAGATTCCACAGTGCTATAAACAAAGGGGGAATACAATAAAACAAATATAGGGATTAAATGGGTAGAGGGCCCTGCCAAGAGTTGCACTTTTGTAGTCATCTCTTAAGAAGGTGATCTACAAACAGCTGGACTCTTAGGATTACATGCTAAGGGGGTTTAGGGGATAGTGATGGAGGAATGGAACTGGTATAAAGTAAGGTTAGCATAGGTTGTAAGCATCCCTGAACAGTAGAGTCTTTAGGGAGCGCTTGAAGCTTTCAAAACTAGGGGAGAATCTGTGGAGCGAGGCAGAGAGTTCCACAAGATGGAGCCAGTCTGGAGAAGTCCTGTAAACGGGAGTGTGATGAGGTAACCAGAGTGGAGAGAGAGTAGGAGGTCATGAGCAGAGTGAAGGGGTCTGGAGGGAGAGTATCTGGAGACAAGGTCTGAGATATAGGGGGGAGCAGTGCAGTTGAGGGCTTTGTATGTCAGAGTGAGAGTGTTGTGTTTGATCCTAGAGCAAGAGGAAGCCAGTGAAGGGATTGGCAGAGAGGAGCAGCAGATGAGGAGCGACGTGTAAGGAAGATGAGTCTGGCAGAGGCATTTATTATGGATTGTAAAGGAGCTAGACGGCAGGTGGGGACACCAGAGAGGACAGAGTTGCAGTAATTTTGGCGGTGGGAAAGAATGAGAGAGTGGATTCAAATCTTAGTTGTGTCTTGTGTAAGGAAGTGTCGAATTTTCAGATGTTTTTAAGGTGAAGCTGCAGGCTATAGCCAAGGACTGAATGTGAGGAGTGAAAGAAAGATCTGAGTCAAATGTGACCCCGAGACATCGGGCAATGCGGGGTAGAGGTAATGATGGAGTTGTCAACAGTTATAGAGAGATTGGGGTGGAGATTTTGGAAGAAATGGGGAAAATGAGGAGCTCAGTTTTGTAGAGATTTAGCTTGAGGTAGTGAGAGGACATCCAGGAAGAGATGTGAGAAAGACAGTTAGTGACACGGGTTAGCAAGGAAGGAGATACGTCTGGTGCAGAGAAGAAGATTTGGGTGTCGTCGGCATACAAATGATATTGGAAACCGTCGGACTTTATTAGGGAACCTAGTGATGACGTGTAGATTGAGAAGAGAAAGGGACCGAGGACAGAGCCTTGCGGTACTCCGACAGAAAGTGGTGACGGGGTAGAGGAGGCAGAAAACAAATCAAGAAACAAGGGCACCAAAATGGCCTAGTACAGTCTATACAAGGGACAATAATATGGAGATGTTGTGGGTACTCACAAACACAGTGCACCATCTAGTGCTAGCAGCACAGACAGGATTCTTCCAGTCATTCAGCAATGTCATTCGTGTATTCTTGCTTACTTAACTACTTGGGGGTGTATAAATACGATTTCTTTTGGCACTTTGTCAACTAACACACCAGATCTGTTTGTTGAGCTGACAGACTAATTTCACTTTGGTAGGTTGTTACTTAAGGACTAAAACCCCTAAACAGTCATACCTTACCCCACACATAATAAAAGAGAGACCACACGAGAACTGGAGGTTAAGACCAACATGGTCACGTTTATTTAATAAACAATATAACTATGACTAGACTTATCTCGTAGTCATCTTCAAAACGATGGCAGCCAATGGAGTTCCTATGACAAAAACCCCAAACAGGAGTGAGGGCGGGGCCAAAGGGAAAGTTCTAGGCGGAGCTTTCGGTAACTCCGCCCCTGTGACATGGCTACAGACACACTAGGGGCCCAAAGGTCAGCAGGCCTGCAGGTGTGGCACCCCCAGGTCATGACCAGGTCGCCAAACCCATTAGCTCAACTCAAAGCCCACTCAGGACTCTGCACCAAAAATTCAGGCCCCATCCTCCTGCCAAAAGAGGATAACTTATAACTACTCCAAACCTTAAGGGCACCCAAGAGAGACAAGCCATTTAACACAACAAACTGGGAGAGCTAAAACTCAAGGCAAGGGGCTTACTAAGAAAAGTTCAACTAATCAAATCTCCACCCTGGTACTAAAGCAACTCTAATGCAGCAAAATTGTCCAAGGCCACCACCAACTGCACCTGCAACTAAAATAACAAAAACAAGGGAAGGGAGGGAAAAATTGCCATTACAGTCAACCAAGGAAAGAGGGAGAGAAAATTGCTGCCCCAGCTTATATAGGTAACTTCAATTACCACCCCCAAAACTGCAACAATGTTTCACAAAAACACATACACAGTTCAGCCTGTAGAGGTCAGGCCATTAAGTCGCTCCAGGCTGACAAGCAGCCCTAAACTTTCATAAGGGCTAAAACCCCTAAACAGTCATACCTTACCCCACACATAATAAAATAGAGACCACACAAGAACTGGAGGTTAAGACCAACATGGTCGTGTTTATTCAATAAAAAATTAAACTATGACTAGAATTATCTCGTAGTCATCTTCATAACAGTGGCGGCCAATGGAGTTCCTATGACAAAAATCCCAAAAAGCGGAGAGGACGGGGCCAAAGGTAAAGCTGTCTGTGGAGCCTTTGGTGACTCCGCCCCTGCAGAATGGCTACAGACACCTTAGGGCAGTGCTTTCCAAACTGTGTGTCGGGACACACTAGTGTGTCGCTAGCAGTGTGTAGGTGTGTCCCTGCTTCAGCACAATTTTTTTTTAATTTATTTATTTTTTTGGTTTCTGACTTTCCGCCTGTCTGCTATGCATATCACATGGTTGACACATGATTGATACCTAGTGGGCCACAGATCATCTTAACCAATTAGCGGAGCTCAGTGGGAACTGAAACTATTCCCATTGGCGGCTTTGGCAGCACATTGGCTCCTGACTACACGTGTAGTCTCCTTAATTGGCTCATGACTGCATGTGTAGTCAGTGAGTGGGACAGCAGTGTGTTTGCAGCGTGGGCAGTAGTCAATCAGACTCACAGAGCTCTAAGGGCGGCAGCTTAAATGCTGAGCTGAAGTCAGAAGTCAAAGGGTTTGTTTTTTTGCAGCTAGCTCCCAGTAGTGCATTGCTGCTCCTGCTCTTGATATATGGATAGGAAGTGGAAGCTTAAAAATGCTTGATGATGATATCTAATATTCCACAAAATATTCAGAAACTGTATTCATCCCATAAACCTCATACATCCCATTAAAATAGTAAGTAGCTATTGGTGTTATTAAACTTTTTTTAATTCTTGCGCATACTTACATACTGTTACTTGTAAATACATTGTTATTATATAATTTATGTGTGTGTCCGTATCGCTTAAAACAAGTTAGTTTAACCTCCTGTTTGCTGGTACAACTGAATTACTTGTGTCGTGAAATGATGTAGGGTCTAAAAGTGTGTCACCAACATGAAAAGTTTGGAAAGCTCTGCCTTAGGGGCTCGAAGGTCAGCAGGCCCGTGGGGTGTGGCACCCCCAGGTCACAACCTAGGGACATCGCCACACCCATTAGCTCGACCCACAGCTCCCTCAGGACTCTGCACCAAAGATTCTGGCCCCGTCCTCCCTCCACAAGAGACAACCTCCCTTAAATGGAGGAAAGGACTCTTGCCGTCACTACTAAACTTACGTAGATAAGGCATTTTTGACATTAGATATAAAAATTCCCAATTCCTCATCAGTCAAATGTACCCCATCTGGGTGATAAAAATGGCACTTATCTGCAGATAAATTGTCGTGGTGTACCACGAAACCACCTGTGACCATGACTGCCTTCTCCAGCTCCCGGTTGATCTTCTTTCTGACCCTGTAGGCCACTCTCGGGGATGGGAAAGAATGCCAGCAAAGCCTTGCTACTATATTTGACCAACCTATCCTGATACCCGGAAGAAAAGCATTCAACCATCTCACATCCGATTTCATGATGTTAATCAAATCTAGAGCAGGAAGACACCCCATGTCTTAACCCCCAAATGCAAAAATATGACATCATGTTTGCCCCAATGATTGCACGCTTCTATTAGCACTGAAGGCAGCTCAGGCCATCTCATGCCCCTTCGCCCAAGCCATCGCAACAAAACTCGGGATGGGACAAGCCCCTGAGGAAAGCCCAAAGCACGTAAGAGTGCCCCGCAATCCAGATTCATGTGGGGTGACTCGAGAAGTCTGAAACAAAATA
The DNA here is from genome assembly GCF_027579735.1 of Bombina bombina. NCBI lineage: Eukaryota > Metazoa > Chordata > Amphibia > Anura > Bombinatoridae > Bombina > Bombina bombina. The sequence continues at coordinate 1,078,413,485 of NC_069503.1, read as the reverse complement.
AACAACAAATAAACCAACGCACCGGAGAAACAACCCCCTACTGCAAGCGCTACAAAGCCGTCTAACTACTAACTACTGGGCGAACATAAGACTTATATCACTGAAAGTTCCACCTACCCAACCTTTAAATAGCTTCTACTGACCAACTCAGAGCCGCCAAAAACTAAGATGAACCAAAAACTAAGCTTGCCCCACTGGATAAACCGCCATATAAGCCTTCATTAAGGCCTGATCTGACAAACAAACGTGCTGTAACATTAAACCCATCCCAACCTTATTCCGGGATGAAGCCACCAACTCCCCTACTCTTAGCTCCCCGAAAAAGGCTAGAGCAAAGGTGCATCGAAACAATAAAGCTTCAAAATTTGAACCACACACCTTATCAAGTACTGCTATCAAACCGCCTAGGCACTGTGCTGTAACAGGCTCCCTCTGATCTTTTACTTTGGACTTCAGCCTACCCCAACCTTTCAATGCTTGCCTCACCTAAAAGGAGCTTCCAAAGTCACTAAAACTGTAAAGATTGGTAAAAGAAGGTTAAGGCAGCTACACGTCCATGCGCAACCCCAGCAGACACTCCCCGAGCATGCAGACTAAGCAGCCAATCAACCACTAATATCTGCATACCTTCAGATGCTGACTTGTGACTTGACTGACAAAATTCCTCCCATTCTTTCCAATGCTGACTGTAAGTCTGCCATGTCTTGGGAGCCAAGGATGCTCACACCAGAGGAAGAACCGCCATTAGAGACCCGCTATCTGCCAAAGAGAGAATGGACACAGCAAATCATCAGCCTCAGTGGATGGAACAAAGAGCCTAAACTGCTCCCACTGGAAAGGCGAAAGGGCATCAGCTATGACGTTATTCACCCCTTGCACGTGCTGCACCTCAAACTGTAAATTGAGCTGCATGCACCTCAGTACTACATGTCTCAAGTAGTACACCACAGCTGGAGAGGACGTTGATAGCCGGTTCACTGCGTAGACCACGCTGAGATTATCAGACCAAAAGAGTACTGCCCAGTTGCGTAGTTTCGAACCCCACAGTTCCCCGGCCACTACTATTGGAAATAGCTCTAGCAAAGTGAGATTCATAACCAGCCCTGCCTCCACCCACAATGGCGGCCATGGCTCCGCACTCCATGCACCCTCTAAATAGGCTCCATAACCATATGCCCCAGCTGCGTCCGTAAACAAATGAAGCACCTGACTAGATTCAAAAGGCTCCCTCCACAACAAGACTCCATTAAATTGCATCAAAAATTGCTCTCAAAAACCGTTAGGTCCTCCCACATTGCGCCTAAAATCTGGACTCTCTTTAAACACTGTTAACACTCTGCCCATTAGTTTGACCCGACAAGCAAAGTTCAGAAGGCCCAATAATGATTGTACTTCTGTAAGAGTTAACTCGGAGCCCGGAGCTGCCCCTTTTACCGTCTCAAACAAGCAACCCACTTTGTTGTGTGGCAGCTGACATAGCCTTGCAACCATGTCGATTTCCATACCCAGAAAAACTAGCTTTGTACAAGGTCCCTCGGATTTCTCCTCTGCAAGCGGTATCCCAAAATCCTGCATCCCGCATCAGAGATCGCATAACCGACATCAACCCAGCACACTCCCCAGTCACTTGACCACCGACTAACAAGAAATAATCTAGGTAGTGTGCTATAAGACTGCCCCCTGCTGTAGTAGCTACCGCCCACTGCAAAAATTAACTAAACAGCTCGAAAAAGGTACACGAGATGGAGCACCCCATAGGGAGGCATTTGTCCACATAATACCCATGTCTGAAATGAGAGCCCATTAGCCTTTAAGACTCTGGATGAATGGAAAGTAGACGAAAGGCTGACTCGATGTCAAGCTTTGCCATTAATGTCCCGTAGCCTGCCCTCCTGACTAAGTCTAGGACCTCATCCAAGGATTGATATTTGACTGAACTGCCGGATCAATCACATCACTCACTGACCACCCTTTAGGGTAGGACAAGTGTTGAATTAGGCAAAACTTCCCTGGCTCCTTCTTTGGCACCACCCCCAGAAGGGACACCACCAAGTCCTGAACTAGCGGCACCCAGAATGGACCCGCTATTTGCCCTAAGGCCAGCTCATTGGCCAACTTATGCCTGACTACCCCAGGAAACTGGTATGCGGACTTAAGATTCCAGTGCGTGGTTGACCCTACCACTTCCCTGGTCACCGGAATCCTAAACCCATCCCTGATCCCTTATTCCAGAATGCTAGCAGCTACCCTTTCCGGGTAAACCTCCAGCCATGGCTGAAGAGTGGCCAGGTTCAACGGCGTGGGAGCCCATACCAGCACCCACTCCTTTCATTGTTCCAGCCCTGCGTGTGGCCCCCCGCAGTATAGGCAGACGTGCCGAAAGTAACAATTCGTCCCTTTATCGCACTGTCGGTCATTAAACCAACATTCCTGCCCTTTCTAACAAAATCCATGAGGCACTGTCTGCCCTAACCCTTTATGCACTGCACCACTCTGTACTGATCTCTCCGGGCCCAGGCTAGTCCAAAGGTCCACATCCTTCATCCCAAACGTCATTATGGGGTTCTCCGCCATCTTCCTATGGAAATCCGAATTGTATGTTCGCCAAGCCCCCTCTGAATATTTCTTGTAAATTTGCTCATTTATATCTGTATATTTCAGGACATCTAAAGCTCTGCTAGGCCATTGCTTAACCCCTTAACGACCAACAACTTATGGGGTACGTCCTGCAAATAAATGCAGTTAATAACCAAGGACGTACCCCATACGTCGTTGGTCTTTGAAAGCAGTGGAAGCGATCCTGATAGCTTCCAGCTGCTTTCATGTTATTGCAGTGATGCCTCAATATTGAGGCATCCTGCAATAACTGTTTTTAGCCATCCAATGCAGAGAGAGCCACTCTGTGGCCCTCTCTGCATCGGCTATCGATGGCCATTATCGTTGGTGGGTGGGAGCTCATCCAGGGAGGTGGGTGGGCAGTCATTGGTGGAGGAGAGGGGAGGGATCTAGTGAGGTCTATGAAAACAGCATTAATATGCTGTAGATCTGGAGGGTGGGAGAGAGGACTGGGGAGGGTGGGATTTTAAAATCAAGGCATCTGGGAGAGGGTGGGGGTTGGATGTTGAGGGGGGGCAGCTACACTACAGAAATAAATAAAATATTTAATAAAATAAAAAAAATAAAAATACATTATTATTTTTCAAACTGGGTACTGGCAGACAGCTGCCAGTACCCAATATGGTGCCCAATAAAGGCAGAGGGGGGGTTAAAGAGCTGTTTGGGGGGATCAGGGAGGTTGGGGGCTAAGGGGGTCCTACACAGCAGAATAATTTTTTTTTTTTTTAAAAACCTAAAACCCGCCAAAAAACTTTTATTTTAGTACTGGCAGACTTTCTGCCAGTACTTAAGATGGCGGGGACAATTGTGGGGTGGGGGAGGGAAGGGAGCTGTTTGGGAGGGATCAGGGGGTGGGATGTGTCAGGTGGGAGGCTGATCTCTACACTAAAGCTAAAATTAACCCTGCAAGCTCCCTACAAGCTACCTATAAACTGCTTCACTGCTAGACATAATATACGTGTGATGCGCAGCGGCATTTAGCGACCTTCTAACTACCAAAAAGCAACACCAAAGCCATATATGTCTGCTATTTCTGAACAAAGGGGATCCCAGAGAAGCATTTACAACCATTTGTGCCATAATTGCACAAGCTGTTTGTAAATAATTTCAGTGAGAAACCTAAAATTGTGAAATATTTAAAGTTTTTTTTAATTTGATCACATTTGGCGGTGAAATGGTGGCATGAAATATACCAAAATGGGCCTAGATCAATACTTGGGGTTGTTTACTACACTACACTAAAGCTAAAATTAACCCTACAAGCTCCCTACATGCTCCCTAATTAACCCCTTCACTGCTGCGCATAATACACGTGTGGTGCGCAGTGGCATTTAGTGGCCTTCTAATTACCAAAAAGCAACGTAAAAGCCATATATGTCTGCTATTTCTGAACAAAGGGGATCCCAGAGAAGCATTTAAAACCATTTGTGCAATAATTGCACACGCTGTTTGTAAATAATTTCAGTGAGAAACCTAAAGTTTGTGAAAAAATTTGTGAAAAAGTGAACATTTTTTTTTATTTGATCGCATTTGGCGGTGAAATGGTGGCATGAAATATACCAATATACCAAAATGGGCCTAGATCAATACTTTGGGATCTCTTCTAAAAATATATATATACATGTTAAAGGATATTCAGGGATTCCTGACAGATATCAGTGTCCCAATGTAACTAGCGCTAATTTTGAAAAAAAGTGGTTTGGAAATAGCAAAGTGCTACTTTTATTTAGTGCCCTATAACTTGCAAAAAAAGCAAAGAATATGTAAACATTGGGTATTTCTAAACTCAGGACAAAATTTAGAAACTATTTAGCATGGGTGTTTTTTGGTGGTTGTAGATGTGCAACAGATTTTGGGGGTCAAAGTTTGAAAAAATTGTTTTTTTTTTCATTTTTTCCTCATATTTTATAATTTTTTTTAATAGTAAATTATAAGATATGATGAAAATAATGGTATCTTTAGAAAGTCCATTTAATGGCAAGAAAAACGGTATATAATATGTGTGGGTACAGTAAATGTGTAAGAGGAAAATTACAGCTAAACACAAACACCACAGAAATGTAAAAATAGCCTTGGTCCCAAACGGTCAACAAATGGAAAAGTGCTCTGGTCACTAAGGGGTTAATATAGCATGACGCCAACACCTTAAAACACTGACACCACTCATCAAATGTTTCTGGCCTCTTAACGTTCTTAGGGCCAGTATCGTCCGCTCTACGTTCTTTATCCCTGTAAACCTCCATGGAGAACTCAAACACGTTAACGTTCCTGCCCTCCCTGATCTTGGCTACCATCTTAGGTATTAAATAGGCGTGCAATGAATGTACTATGCAAGGGTAGGTATCCCCATGCACCACCACTTTCCTAGCTGACACCCCTGTGTCTGTCCAGGCTAGCACCTGGACTCCGCCCACAGGCAACACCTGGGTAGAGGGCAGCGCCACCCCCAAAACTGCCACACCACTTACCTGCCCTACACTAGCCTGCTGACCCCCAGCCTGAAATACAAGCATGCGCTTCATCATCCTGTACATCCTCCTCTGTCCGTTACTGTGAAGACCTAGCGCCTGCTCACCTTCTGAGTCTGAGTCACTACTATCTAGGCCTAGCATGGGTGTAAGTGTGTGTACAGTTGACTCACCTGCTCCAGCTGCTCTGGACTGACCAGGCTGGCTCCCATGGGTCTCTGACGGTCCCAATCCCATCCTGAAGTTCCCCCTGACCGGCCAGAACTGCCCTGTGATTCCATCGCCTGCACCTGCGAGGGCAATAAAAAGGAGATGGGAGAACCCAATGCACTGGCCCCAATATCAATCACATGTCCACACATCCTTATCATGCTCCCTCTTCCCGTAAACAAATCTATCATCTGAGCCCCAGCCAATAAAACCGGAGCAGACTGTCCCCCGCTAGTTGCGCACATGCACTGGCCAGTTGAACTACTCATGTGCCCTGACCACTGTGGGTCCTGTCCCGGCACACCCGGCTTCCATGCTTGCTGACCCCCTGCCCCCCCACTCTGAAAACCACCACAGCATGCATCACTCCTACCTGCCCTAAGTGCCCCAGCTTGTGAGCCATGCGCACCCATTCCCATCCCTTCCCCTATGCCAATAGCTTTTACCCTTCCAGTCCCCTGTTTCCCGGACACACCCCCCAGCTTGCTTCCTTGCCTTTGGTCTGAGGACCTCAGTCGCACCCCTTACCACCTGCCGGGACCGCTCTTTGCTGAGACCAGGCCCGGGCGCCCCATCTCACCTGCTGCGCATTTAACTGAAGGGGAGCTTTTTGAACGATCCGTAATCCTCCGCTCTCTCTCCCTGCTGCACTGCCCCGCCCCCTTCATACGCGCCTATCTCCCGGAAGTGACTTCATGTAGGATGGGTGACAAAAGAAGTTCCGGCCGCCTCTAAGCCCTGGCTTGCTACTACGCCACTGGGCCTAACTTCCGCCGCTTGCATTCCGCTTTGGGCCCCCCTTACCTCTTGCATCATACCACCGGAACCGCCATTGAGGGCAGCCATTATGGCTGGATTGTCGATGAAGGCCTTCACAAGGTTAAAAATCACCAACAAGGCCTCAGGGGGAAGCATCCCCATAGCCCCAGCCGAGTCGCATCCTAACCCACCACCCCCATCTGACACACACCTCTCTTGCATGCCAGAACCGCCCAGCCCCTGACTAGCTTCCCTTACACCGGAGGAGCCTGCTTGAACCGGAGCCTCAGGAGAAGGCCAACAGCCCCTGAGCTAGCTACCTCAGCCCCTGTTCCTAACTGCCCCAGACTGAAGGGGGGGAAGAGAAAGAGAACCCTGCCTGCCCTGCCTTAGAGGCCCTGACACAATTTCTTGAGTAGGAGGAATCACATCCTCATCACCCCCACTTATCTGCTCTCTTGCAGGTGTCCCACAAAGAGATGCACCCCCACGTCATCCGTGAACCTCAGAGGAGGAAGAGAAGGTCGCCTTGAAGGTTCCATAGCACTGAATCAGCAAAAATCGCCACAACAGTCAACCAAGGAAAGAGGGAGAGAAAATGGCTGCCCCAGCTTATATAGGTAACTCCTATTCCCACCCCCAAAACTGCAACAATGTTTCACAAACCCACATAAACAGTTCTGCCTGTAGAGGTCAGGCCCTTAAGTCGCTCCAGGCTGACAAGCAGCCCTACGCTTTCATTCCCTTTTTGTATAAAGTTAGTTATTTGATATTTTTGCTAACAATTTTGCAGTTTGCTTTTATGTACAATCGATGTCTTTGCCAACATTGTGCCAAATTAGAAGTAGAGCGCTAATTGCGTGAGAAGTAAACTTTTTGTGTGCATCGGGTTGTGCTGGTATTACGAGTTAAAAGTAAAAAGATATCTTTCTCGCACTAACATGTACAGTATATGTATGTATCTCAATTTTAAAGCCCTTTGCCTACCTTTTTTTTCTAACACCTGAGACCTCATATCTTTGAGCCCTTATAACTTTTGTATGCAATATTTTTTTTGAACACTTTTTATTAGACTTTGTTATTATGAGTGCAACTGTGCTTTGTAATATATATTTGATGTGTTTTGTGACACTTTTTTCTTTTTTTGCAAAACAGTTAACCACAGCTCAGAGATTGCAGTAGTCATTATAGCATAAATGGCGATTGTGCTCAAACGATCTCGATTGCGCTCAACTTGTAATATGAGCGCAATTTAACCTGCATGGAAACGATACTGAAAACCTGTGCGCAAACATTTGCTCACCTGTATTCTAGCCCAATATTGCTGGGTTATTTTATGCACAATTGATACTAGACTTTGTATTACACTTAGATTTATACTTTTTGCTCCTCGGATTATCTTTATTTAAAAGCATCAGCATAATTTATACAGTATTGAGCTGGTAATTTTCACAACACTTAATAATTAGGTAAACACTTTTGGTTTAGATTAAGTCTATCTAAAAGGATTAGTATGGTAAGTACAGCACTGTGCATCTTACACATTATAAACATGTTGGTAATATACCTCTCAGTTCTATTTATGGAATTATATAAAGATATGGGGTGGAGAGACGGTAGTAACTGTTAATAAACTAGAGTGCTTGTATTAATTGACAACTTATACACTAAGCACATCTAGATGGGACATAAGCATAAATATAGACAACTTTAAACATAAGTTGCAAAACAGAGAGAACAACTGAGAAGGTATGCCTGGTCCCAATTTATAATGAAAATGATATTACCAAAAATGAAAGTTTATTATATTAAAAGAATCACAAGAACAAGAGAGTGATCCTGTAGCCACTAAAAGTCTGAACGGTTTACGGTCCCAGACTGAAACGGGTAAGACTTTTAGTGACTACAGGATTACTCTCTTGTTCCTCTGATTAAAGAATATTTGCCACCTTTACTTTGAGGCTTCTACAGGAACTTTTGTTTTTCTTACATACTGTGGATAGTGGGGTATCGACTCCTCTCTTGAAGCCTCGCATTGCCTGTGGATATATTGGGGCCTATCTATCAAGCTCTGAAAGGAGCTTGATAGCCCGTGTTTCTAGCGAGTCACAAAGACCGCTGCTCCATAACCCTGTCCGCCTGCTCTGAGCAGGTGGATAGGAATCGCCGGAAATCAACCCAATCGAGTACGATCGGGTTGATTGACACCTCCCTGCTGGCGGCCAATTGGAGTCATTTGAGACGGTGAGATTGGAGTTTTTTCAACACGCATACATCACGGTCCTAACCAGCTATTTGACCGCACCAGGGAGTCTGTGAACTGCCGCAAACCGGGTGAGTGAAGACTGGATGCATATTATTTACGCAGATACTTAGTCTGCATTGGTCACCATACGCTGATTCCTGCTTGTAACACACTGAGCTGGGTAATTGGTTGTTGTGCCTCCCTACAGTGTTGGTAGCAGAGCTAGCGGTGCTGGTTAGCAATGGTAATTCCCTGAATCTGCATGTCAGACCTCTGATATATTAGTGAGTTTTTTTCTTGTGTGTACACTATTAGGTTTTGAGTGCGTCCTTAAAAGTTTTACACGGTATATCTGGCATTCCTCCTCAGTATATCCACCTGACGTTATATTGATTTGGCTATCTGGCACCGCTAAACATATCTCCTTATATTTATATATTCACACACCAAAGATTGTTATATTTGCACCAACATTTGTAATAATGCTGCAGTAAGCTAATTAAAAGGGAGACATGCTCCCAAAGAGAAGACCCCTGACGCGCATTTCACAGTCATGCTTCTTTAGAGGGGGAGCGCGCCGACGCTGTTGTGTGGTATATAAGCATATACAAATCACTTTGTAGAATTTTGTAAGCAACATTCTTTATTATTGATTTGTTTATTTCATTTGTATTAAATTCAAACGTATATAAAGTTTTTTGTATATGAATCTAAAGTTCAATAATAAGAGATAACAACAATGTTTTTTCATTTTCATATGAGATTGGTTTTATCTATATATCTTTTACTCATTGTTATTTTACATTGTTACATTATTCTTTATTCCTTTGTGATGCACTGTATTTATATCTGAGTATTTCCTTTTGAGGGTGTGATTACCCCTTGAAATTTTGATTCGTCAGTTACCAGTTAAATGGTGCACCACACAGGTGGGGAATCATCCTATGATTAAGTGCTGAATAGCACGAAACATGTCAGGACTCCGCTCCCCTCTCCTGTGAATCCTTTGCTTTTGTGCTGTGCTGCACTGTGATATATACGTTTTTTGTTTTCTAATTATGTGAGAATAAAGATTTTGGCTTTTATTCTACATCCCTGGAGTGCTGCTTTCCTTGAATTTTGCCTTTCACGAAGTTGGCTCGACTTTTTCCTAGCTGGCACCCCGCCATTAGTGCATTCTCATTGATTGACTTTTAAGGGCTGTAATTGGTCAGCAACCAACACACCTCCTTGGCTGTAGCTACGTCACCCCTTGTACATTGATTCTGCTTGAGCTACCAACGCCGCTCGCTGAGGATGACCTGTAAGGAGCTGCCAGTAAGTGTGTCTTTATATTTTCAAACATATTATTTGTGAAAAGAGCGCACCACTGTTATATCAATGGAATCTGTTTGACATTATCTGGACATTTGCATTATCACAAACTCCGGAACCTGACTGCTTTAAACCACTGTGGCAATTAAAGTTGAATTGTTCTGTTTTATTAATGGGACCTGTTTGACATTACTTGGACATTTATATTGTGACAAATTTTGGAACCTGACTGCTTTAAACAACTGTGACAATCAAGGTTGAATTCTTTTGTTTCACACCGTAACAGCTGTTAGCTGGGAAGCCGCGCTTCACTGTTGAATAACAGCTTGACATTGCGTGTTTAAGAAGCTTTGCGGCAATGAAGGTTTAGTTGTCCTGTTTAACATAAAATCGGCTGTTGGCGGTGAATCAGACAAACTGACAGTCTGATTACGTTAATCTTGTGTATCGCCTATTGATCAATTTAACCTTGCTAAGAGTCTCAAATTTTTGCAGTGGGGATATATATGTATTCTTACCATCTGATGCTTAAGTACAACTCTGATCAAACAAATGGGATTTGGTAAACAATCTAATAACTCTTATGCATGCATTGTGATGAATTCCGGAGCTGGTTTGTTCTAAGCCATTGTGGTAATAAAGACTTAGCCGCTTTTGTTGTATGCAGGATCAGCTGTCATCGGTGTTTCAACGTTCTCTGCATGAATTGAAGGTGTATCTTTGTATATTAGCCTCTGATTATACTGATCCTGTTTTGAACACATTTGCTATGAATATATTTTGCTGTGGCTTGGATTTCTGGATAACGTTTTAACAGTCCATATACCAATTGCCCTGCTCAAAATAAATACACATTTGTTTTTGAGTGTTGAAATAAACAAATTAATAAATAAATAAATTAATGCACTTTGGCATCATAACTCAGTTTCAGTGCAGCACATTTTTAATATAGCACATTAGCATTTCACATAATTATGAAGGGGGAGGCAATTAGCCTCAATAGATCTATTTTTGATGTACAAAGTAGACAACCTTACTTTCAGTCAATCTTCTCACTGGGAGAAAAGGAATTCATTGACAAAGATATAAAGAGCTTATTCAATCAGCTTGGAAGATTACTCATGACGGATCTTCGTTTAATGTGGGATGTAGTAGCTTTTGAGCACTATCACTTTCAATCTAAAAGAATCCCCAAGGGACTAAGGATAAAGAAGTTCCCTTCTTTTGACTTAAATGATGATGATCTCACAACTGAATGGAAAGATGCACTTACTACTTGCTCACTAACAATTATTGATATTCTTATAAGGAGTAAAAACTCCAAGAGGGATTCCTTAAAGGGACAGATTTCTAATATCAAGCAGGAATTAAAGAATCATAAACAAGATGAGGAATACTCTGAATTAAAATCCAACATGAAGAAAAGAATATGAAAATGTGATAGTGAATTGGCCTCACTGAAAGGCAGAAAATTTAACAGAGATCAAGATGATTACATAAAAAATAAAGTGTATGACTGGTCGAGATTCATCAGGCGACCACGCAGGTTTTCCATCAATCGTCAGAGGGATAATGATGCAAGTGTAAACACAGATACAGATGGAGAGAGCCTTAATTTCAACAAAAATAAAAACAAAATTAAAAATAAAAATAAACACAAAAAGAAGAACAAGCATAAGAACAAGGAACATTTGGCAAGTGCATCTACATCCACAGCAGAACCAAAATCCATCTTAAAGAAAAAACACAAGAACAAAAGCAAGAAAGTATTGTTCTCATCAACCGAATTGGATACTTCTGACCAAGACTCAGTCTCTTCAGATGAGAGCTCATCCTCTTCTTCTTCCTCTTCTTCTTCTCTCTCTGCCCCTCCCTTACTTTCATTGCAGGATTCGTCACGTGAAGATCGTGGGAAAAAAGAAAGTGATGTCCGCCCCAAAATGAGAACACAAGAGATCCCTTTAGGAAAAGAAAAAGGACGCGCAGAGCCAGATCCAGGAGAAGGAAGAAGAGTTTCAAAGAGGGGGTCAAAGAAGAACTAGCGCTCAGTGTGATTAACTTATCGGACTTTCAACTTACTAATGATCACATTAATGTTCTACCTAAGGGTCTGGGCTTTGCTCCCACTTATAATTTTTCAGTTTTTAACACCTTACTCGATGTCAACAGATTTGTAAGGAAGCTAACGTTACATAAGCATTTCCATAGCTCTGTAGATTTTAGTGAGATTGACGATGATGTATCAAATGAGATCACAGAAGACCATGTTGGCTCATTTGATCTCAATACGATTGTACCAGATACGAATTTGGCTTTGAACTTTGACATTAAAGACACATGTATGTTGGAACAATTAAAAATCCTGGAAAACAATGGTGTTGAGATCAATGACTCACATGTACCCAAGCCAAAAAAAGCAAGATCAAACTTTTATCCCACTCATTCAAGAGGTATACATATTAACCTATTTCAAAAACAAGTGGAGAAAGAAATTGTTGAATTGGGCAAACAAAGATCACACACCAACCGCCATGATAATTTTACAAACAAACAAAAGATAGCTATTAAAGAACTAGAAAGCCAAAAAGACCTGGTTATTCGTACATCAGATAAAGGTGGCAATGTGGTCATAATGGGTAAAACACAATATATCAATGAGGCCTATAGCCAACTAAATGATGGCATTACATATAGAAAGCTGACCGCTAATCCTGAGAAGGAATTTTCCAGGAAGCTTGACAGACTGCTTGATGATGCCCTTGCGTTGGGCTTTATATCAAAAGAAGATCATGCATCGTTAATTCCACTACACCCTGTGGCGCCCGTCTTTCATCACCTACCAAAGCTTCACAAGGACCCAGTCAACCCACCAGGTCACCCAATAATTTCTGGGATTGGCTCATTATTTGAACCTCTATCTGAGTGGGTTGACTCAGTTCTGCAGCCTTTGGTTAAAGGTTTGAGTAGTTATCTAAGGGATTCTTCCCATCTTCTAACAATTATAGATAAAATCAAATGGAATGTTGGTTATAGGTGGGTGGTGATCGACGCAGTGTCACTTTATTCGTGTATACCCCATTCTTTAGGCATCCAAGTGGTCTGTTTCTTCTTGGACAATTATACAAACTATTCAAGGGAGTTTAAACTATTCTTCTGTGAGACTGTCGAGTTCCTACTATCCCACAATGATTTCATGTTTAATGGTGAATATTTCTTACAAATATGTGGTACTGCAATGGTGGCGAAGTTTGCGCCCTCATTCGCCAATTTATTTGTGGGATGGTGGGAGCTCGGCAGTCTCTACAGCAATAGTAATCCGTTTTTGGAAAACATATGTACATATATGAGATATATTGATGATCTCATTTTTGTGGTCAAAGGTGACTTTGTCTTTGAAGACTTCTTGGATTATGTAAATAGCAATGATCTGCATTTAAAATTCACGGGTGAGATTCAAGATAAGGAAGTGCACTTCTTAGACCTTACTTTGTATGGCTCAGTCAAATCCAACAAGATTATCACAGATGTATATAGGAAGCCGACATCTGGTAATACGATCTTACACGCCACATCATGTCACCCTAAGCATTTAATAAGATCAATTCCCAATAGTCAGTTTCTCAGGCTTCGCAGGAATGCAAATTCTGATGATTTATTTAACCATCAAGCTGGTAAACTAATGGATAGACTAACTGCTAGGGGTTATAATTCTGATTTATTGCAGCAGTCATTGGAGGATGTCAAGAGGAATTACAACCCTCTACGTAGTAAGGGTAATATTCACTCTAAGAAAGAGGTATTTGACAAAGATGCAGTGATATTTTCTACATAATTCTCCTTGCAATTCAATGACTTATGCAACATTATCAGAAAGAATTTGCCAATACTTAAGGGTGATGATACTTTGGTTAATGTTGTGGACAAGATTAAGTTTGTATCAAAAAAGGCACCAACACTGGCAAAGAAACTCTCACCTAGTATGATCAATAATAACATCGGAAGAAAAGGCACACAGTGGCTCAATAAGAAAGGGACTTTCAAATGCCAATTAAGGAACTGTCTCACATGTCAACATATTTCTATGGGAATAGACTTCATTAGTCATTCAACCAAAGATAAGTTTAAGATTGATCATTATGCCAACTGTGGCACCACATTTGTTGTCTATCTCATATGTTTGGAACAGTACGTTGGTCAGACCTCACGTGCCCTTAGGTCCAGGATAGGGGAACATAAAAGAGACATAAAAAATTATAATAAAGATTCCAGTGTAGCAAGACACTTTAATGGTTTACATTTTACAGATCAACCCAAGTTCACAGTGAAAGTAATAGATGTAGCAAAAAGGCTTATCAGAGGTGGTAACATTTATACCATACTTTCCAAAAAAGAACTTTATTGGATATGGAAACTTAATACCAGGACACCCTATGGTCTTAAGGAGTGGGACATCAGTTACTTTGTTGAATAAATATAGCGAGTGTTGAAGAAGGGCATCTGATAGATTTGACCAAGGATCTTTGTTGTCTTATGTCATCTGTCTAGCTGTAATTTTTATTAATTTTTAGTAATTTTCGTTTGCACATTCAATACTTGTATTTTGTATGTATATGTTTTCACATTAACATAACATTCATGTATTGGCTGTATTTTGTTATGTTCCCTTGTCTTTTTGGATTCTAAGGTTTGGAATTTGGAATTTAAATTTTGAATTCTAAATTTTAGATTTAAATTTGCCTTTATTCCTGGATAAGGGGCCTTATTGTAATATCTGGGTGTTATTTTTGACTGATTGATATAATTTGAATTATAGGTGTTAAATCCATTTTTTATGACCCAATTGATATATTTTTTGGTACATGTATTTTTTGATAACGCTAACTTACAGCATATAGCAAATTCCATAGAAATGTACCAGCTTCCTAAAAAACAAGGTTTCTCCCTTTTTGTGGAGAATTCCTTAGAATTTTTTGAGACTCTCAAATTTATTGTTCACCATATTATTGAACTGTATTAAATTGTAATAATGGACTAGATAAGTTTAGTCAGTCCTAACAATAATATGATTATTAGAAGTAGTTTGAGGCTATTTGTAGAATTTTGTAAGCAACATTCTTTATTATTGATTCGTTTATTTCATTTGTATTAAATTCAAACATATATAAAGTTTTTTTGTGTATGAATCTAAAGTTCAATAATAAGAGATAACAACAATGTTTTTTCATTTTCATATGAAATTGGTTTTATCTATATATCTTTTACTCATTGTTATTTTACATTGTTACATTATTCTTTATTCCTTTGTGATGCACTATTTATATCTGAGTATTTCCTTCAGATCTATTTCTGGAAGTCCCCAGATTTGAACAATCTGAAGAAATACCTCTGGGTGAAGAGACCATTCGCCCGGATGTAACGTCTGGTGACTGAGATAATCCGCTTCCCAATTGTCTATACCTGGGATGTGAATCGCAGAAATTAGACAGGAGCTGGATTCCGCCCATACAAGTATCCAAGATACTTCTTTCATAGCTTGAGGGTGTGATTACCCCTTGAAATTTTGATAGGTCAGTTACCAGATAAATGGTGCGCCACACAGGTGGGGAATCATCCTATGATTAAGTGCTGAATAGCACGAAACATGTCAGGACTCTGCTCCCCTCTCCTGTGAATCCTTTGCTTTTTGTGCTGTGCTGTGTTGCACTGTGATATATACGTTTTTTGTTTTTTAATTATGTGAGAATAAAGATTTTGGCTTTTATTCTACATCACTGGAGTGCTGCTTTCCTTGAATTTTGCCTTTCACGAAGTTGGCTCGACTTTTTCCTAGCTGGCACCCCGCCATTAGTGCATTCTCATTGATTGACTTTTAAGGGCTGTAATTGGTCAGCAACCAACACACCTCCTTGGCTGTAGCTACGTCACCCCTTGTACATTGAATATACAAATCACTCCCTCTGATTTCAATTGGTTTGCTTGTTACTAGTTTGGGAGCATGTCTCCCTTTTAATTTGCTTACCGCAGCATTATTACAAATGTTGGTGCAAATATAACAATCTTATACTCAACTGGTGTGTGAATACTCTAGACTAATAAGGCTTTTTTCAGGTTCTGTGTTGCAATTCATAGTGTTAATATTAAAATAGCCCCTGGATTGAAGGGATTTAGCCTTTTGATTTATATTTTCAAACTGTAGCCTTTAATTTCTATTCACATCGTGAACCACATCTGTTGTTTTTTATAATTTAAACTAATAAAGGAATAATCTGTATGACTGAGAAATTAGAATGAGCCTGTATGAAATAAGCTTTCATTTTTGGTAATATCCCTTTCATTATGAATTGGGACCAGACATACCTTCTCAGTTGTTCTCTTTGTTTTGCAACTTATATTTAAAGTTGTTTATTTATGGAATTAGTATGTTCACTAATTTTGTTCTGACAATCACTCTATATGCCACAGATATTTTTAATCATATTTTTTTATATAAATTTTTGTTGAGCCATCACAGGAATTTTATTATTTAGATTATATTTCTAGATATTGCATAAACATATGAATATTTATCAAAAAATGTATGGAGTGTCACTCATATTGTGGGGATATGTTGTATTATTGAATATTTTTGGCTTTAGATAATGTGACTTAGCACAATACTATCAATCTATATATATTTTAATATATTTTGGCTTTTTGGATATTACTAGTAAGCCCTATTACCATTCTAGGAATTATTAGATATTATATGTGTGATGAGACTTTTTTATGACTGTATATAAAAGATTTGACAGCAAATGTATTTTAATGTTATTCAGGCCTAATGAAACAGCTCCTTGTAGGCTAAGAAACGCGTCGCCTGTAATGACCATTGTTTTAATAAAAGTTTTTACTTCTTACACTTGCTAAGCTATTTTGTATGATTCGCCCATCACTCTAGTGGATAAGAAATACCCTGTTCGCCTGGTTTATCAGTCTGCTGGATGACTGTGAGGTTCCAGCCTGTAGTACTAGCACTTGATGGTGAACTGTGTTTGTAAGTACCCACATCATCTCCATATTTTTGTCTCTTGCATAGACTGTACTAGACCATTTTGTAGCTCTTCTTTCTTGATTTGTTTTAGAATCATAATCCGAAGGTGGAACTGAGACCTTGTTCAATTAGCTGCCTGATTGGAGGAAAGACAGTCAAGTAGCATCAACTATTGATTTTGATATATCAGACGTTCTGTAATTGTTTTACTGTGATACATTTCACCCTAATTATTATATATTTTTTTATCTTCTGCGCCCCCTAATTCATATTTTGTGTATAGCTGTTTTGAAAGTTATCATTTTTTTCATCATGTGTTATCATGTCCACTGTGTTGGACTTTAAAGACAAGGACACTATAAATAATTTACTAATAATTTTATGAAATATCTCATCTTACTATTGTGTCTCGCTAGTTCAAAGCTTATAAGGTTGTCTCCTTTTTATAATCCTTTATGTCTCTCTCACTGTTTTCAAGTTTTCTTTTTCAAATGATGTAAAAATATTTATTTTGTGTGCAGATTTTTGCAATAAAGTGATTATTTTTTTCTGAGGCATGTATAAAAATAAAATTATATTAATTCATTTTAATTGATTGAGCAGTAACCTTTGTATCTGATTTGTGACGTTGCTTTTATATTTAATGCAATATAGTAATTCCAATGTGCTTTGCCCATGTACAAAGTCGATGTTACATTTGCAAAATTACTGTCGGTCTTACTCCGGAGCTGAAGGACCTTTGTGGTTTAAACATATCGATATCTAAGATCAATAATGCAAACATAATTAACACATTAGAGGATGTAGTTACTTTTTTGTATTAGAATGTTCCTTTAATTTGACCTAAACATTTTCTATTCTTTGGAAATTATTTCTTATTTTGTTAATGTTCATACAGCATTACCCGGTGCACCGCTAGCAGGGGGTATCAATCAACCTGATCGTATGTGATTGGACGGATTGCTGCCTGCTGCCTCAGAGGTAGCCGACAAGTTAAGGAGCAGGGGTCTAAAGACCACTGCTTTTTAACTCCTGTTTCCGACGAGCCTGAAGGCTCGCACGGAAACAGGTGTATACAGCCCCATTCGGGCCATGATAAATCGGCCCCTGTAAGTCATTTTTGGAGAGAAACCCTCACAAATAATATATTATGTTTTTCAGCAGACCAATTAGATTTACATTATACCCTTATCATTTGTATATATCAGAACATTTGATAACTCTGAAACAAAATGTGTTTAGTAAATGTATATTTTCATTAAAAATTTAATAAACTAGTTTGTAATAGGTCTTAAGGAGGTAGCCCCCTGGGTGGGTATAATCCCATACAGCAGACTATTATGTACTTTCTTTTCCCAGTTGAGCTTCTTTTTTCAGTAAAACAAATGCAAATATTTTTTGGGACTTAGTATCCCTAAGGGTAAAGCGGCAACCAGACATGGACTCCCAGACCAGTGTGACTAGAGGTATATGGCTGCTCCTCCACAAATGAGGACCATACAGGGGTTAGCTGTAAAAATCCTTTGTTTGAAAATTGAGTTGCCTGGTATTTCGGTGCTGGACTGTCCTTATGGATGGGGTCAGACTGATATACTGCAGAAAACCTCTTTTTTCTGTGAAAGGCACATCTGGTCTAAAGGAGGTAGCACCCTATGTGGGTATTATCCCATACGGCAGACTATTATGTACTGTCTTTTCCCAGTTCAGCGTCTCTTTTCAGTAAAACAAGGCTGTAATTCATAGTCTGTGTGTGTGTGTTTTTTCTAAACTCTGTTGTAAAAAGAAAAACGGGTTATCTACATATAAAGACCCTTGGGTTATATGTATATATTGTTGATCTGCCTAAAGGGGCTATCATGAGCCCTACTCAGATAAATGCACAATTATTCCCACAAGTGATCACTATTACCTCAGTGATCATCTGGCTACTAAAAGCTTCATTGGGGCATGTTTTTAAAATAGGGCTTCTGAGATTTAAGCTAGGGGTCTTGGGAGTCTCTTGGTCAATTTTATGAGCTGCTACAGGTTCATGTAGACCCCTTACCTACTAAATGGTTGTTTTTTATTTTTGTATTAAACAGGTGCATATATATTTAATGTATGCATGTCCTTATTGGGCCTGTATTTCACTCTCCTTCCTAGAACCATGGCCTATTTTATGAAAGAAAGTGTTAGTATAAATCTAATCTAGTTGTATATCATGCTTGATAGTGTTTTCATTACCTAATTAACTGTACAAGGTTCATTATATTTAAGAAAACCACCTGTCTATGTCCAATGAGATAAGGAACTTTGAATCCTTGAAAAGAAAGGTAATTATCAGTGATTTGTCAAGGGTCTTTTTAATTTAGTTTCCATAATGATTGATTAGTGGCACTGAATACTTACTATTACTGTAAATGACTCTATTAAGAGTTACAAACAGCTAACAGTAAACAGATATAATTTATGTTGCTTGCACTGACATAAATCTGAACTCTCCTAGTAACTGTTAAACATCTGCTTCAGTTAAAAAATCTTGAAGAAAATTACACAAACCAACATGACCTGTTTCCAAAGGTAATTAAAATAAACAAAATGCAATTTGTGTAAAACTAAATAACATTTTAAATTATTTTAGGTCCATTTACAAGCTGTGTACTTTGCACTTGTTTCTTCTCTTGAGCTTCTCTTCAGAATATGCACCCAAATCCCTTTTCATATTTAACAAACATTAATTACCATAGAAAATAACCTTATCATTAATAATAGTTAAATATGATTTCATGTTTAAAGGGACATCGTACACTAGACTTTTCTTTGCATAGATGTTTTTCTTCTTTATAGTAGTGTCTATTACATTTAGTTATATGACAATTTGTGTATATTGTCCCTTTACAGGGGCTCACATGCCATACAAAATGCCTCTTTCCATGTTAGATAAAATGATGCCCAAAGTAGATTTTTTCATTCTCTACTTCTGAGATCATGAATAAAATAAAAAACTTGTAGTGTGATCAATAGTGACTATACACTGACTGTACAAGTTGTGCTTGTGCCACTTGTAGATGTGGACCAGTAATAGTTGCAATACAATTTTTATGTGCCTCTCTTTACAACTAACATATTGTAGAAACAACTGAGGAGGTATATTGATGAAGCTAACAAACTGGTATTTGTTGACTAAAGAAGATGCATAGAGTGCCAAGAGTATCTGACACCGAAGTGACCTTTATGCCCTAGTACATTGGTTCTAGCCCAGGAGAGAATCAATCCTGGTCCTGTATAATGAGATACGTTAGTTCCTCAAGCCTCTCACTGTAAGGAACATTGACATATCTGGCATTGTGAACATTCTAATGGTGCTGCAAGTGTGGCTGAACTTCTACAAAGAAGACAGGATATGCAACATTCTGAGGGTGATTGACTGCTCATGTTACAGTAAAGCAGCCACATCATAAAAAGGTCATATCAAAACTGTAAACAGTTCTATCTACTCAACATCCATTAGACTGCAACACTCAACTAACACTCACAAGCACAAATAATGCTTTCCTCACTCACATTTGATTTATATAGCTTGCACTGCAGTTAGGATGTTTTTTTTTTTTTTTATTTAATCTGGAGTCGTGAGTCAGGCACAATAGACTAATAAATATTCTGTAAAGCAATTAGTCAAAATATCTTTTGATTACTGCCTATTATTTTTGGCAACTATAGAAGGGTAGGACCAGATGATTAGATTTCCTTTGAGGGAATGCTGCTATTTTATCATTAATAAAGTGGCACAATCTGGATGAACATTTAAAATGTTTAAGCAACATTCAAACATTTGTTGTTCCAAACAAATAGATAGGGCATGCAATTTTAAACTACTTTCCAATTGACTTTTATCATCAAATTAGCTCTGTTCTCTTGGTATTCTTTGTTGAAAGTTAAACCTAGGTAGGCTCATATTCTAATTTCTAAGTCCTTGAAGGCCGCCTCTTATCTCAGTGCATTTGGAGATTTCACAGGTGTGCCATAAAGATAACATTTTGCTCACCCCTGTGAATTTATCTATGAGTCAGCACTGATTGGCTAAAATGCATGTCTGTCAAAAAGAGCTGAGATAAGAGCTGAGTCTGCAGAAGCTGAAATACAAGGTAATCACAGAGGTAAAAAATATATTAATATAACTGTGTTGATGTAATGCTTGTTGGATATTCCACTAACAGACAAAACTCGGCCAATAGTCTTGTCATCCTGATGTCAAGCCGGACTGATAGGGAATATCCCAGAACAGAGAAAGTTTGCAAGATGAGGTAAGCAGCACTCACCACAGGCAGGATAGTACTCGGCGGTAACAGGCAGGAAATCTGGGATAGACCAACAGAAAGGTCAGGCAGGCAGGGTTCGGCAAAAGAAAGGCAGTCCAGGGCAATAGGGGTTAAACAAGCAGAGTAGTCAGATAGGCAGAGTTCAGCAGCAGTAAATGAATCCAGCAGTTAAGGGGTAAACAGGCCGAGTGGTCAGAAAAGCAGAGTTTAGCAGCAGTATATCAATCCAGCAGTTAAGGAGTAAACAGGCAGAGTTGTCAGACAAGCAGAGTTCAGCAGCAGTATATGTATCCAGCAGTTAAGGGGTACACAGGCAGAGTGGTCAGACAAGCAGAGTTCAGCAGCAGTATATCAATCCAGCAGTTAAGGGGTAAACAGGCAGAGTGGTCAAACAGGCAGAGTTCAGCAACGATATAACAGTCAGCATATAGCAACAATAACACCCAGGAGAACAGAAAGTAACACCTATACTTGGGCACAAGTGAATGTAAGTGAAATACTTACATAGCTGTAGAGTTCACGCCACTGGAGGAATCCAGACCGGCATCAGGAAGGGAGGGAGCGTGCAGCAATAACATCACTGCCGCATGCAGACAGAAGCTGACTCGCCCCTAGGCAACGAGCAGCAAGCGCCGCGTCCCTAGCAACAGCTAGAGCGGCGGAGCGCAAGATAGCCCCCCTATCAAGGGTTACCTCCGGGAACCTGAGTCGGCCTCAAAGAATGAGCAGCATGGAATCTGGAGACCAAAGATGAAGCATGCACATCACGGGCCGGAACCCAGGAACAATCTGCCACAGAGTAACCCTTCCAATGTACCAGCTACTGCAGTTGTCTGTGCCTGTATCTGGAGTCCAGGATCTTAGCAACCTCATATTCATGGACACCACAGACCAGGAGTGGAGGAGGAGGAGGAGCTTGGAGCTGGGTATATCTATTCTTTATGTAAGGCTTGAGTAGTGAGATGTGGAAGACTGGGTGTTTGTGCAGGGTTTTGGACAAGGCCACTTTGTAGGCAACAGGAGACAGTCTTTTCAGGACTTTGTAAGGACCGATAAACCTAGGCCCCAGTTTGTGACATTGTTGACATAGACGAATATGTTGAGTAGACACCCAAACATGTTCTCCTACTGAGATGGCACGTACAAAAGCTCTATGACGATCAGCAAACATTTTATATCTAGAGACAGCTGAACGTAGCTGAGAGCGAATACATTGCCAATGAGTGGTGAGTTCAGTAATGTGTCAGTCTGCAGCAGGAACCCCAGTGGACTGATCAGAAAAGAGGGAAGACACGAAGTTAATACCCTGCTGCAGCTTCAAATGGAGAACATTGAAGAGAAGAGTGCCAATGAGTGTTTCTTGCCAGCTCAGCTAGGGGTAACAACTCAGACCAATTGGTATGGAGAGTGTTGACAAAGGCTCTAAGGTAGGTTCAAAGATCCTAGTTTACTCTCTCAGTTAGTCCATTGGTCTGAGGATGGTAGCCAGAAGATAAGGAAACAGTGGTTCCAATCATCTTACAGAAGGCTCTCCAAAAGGTAGAGATGAACTGTGGACCTCTGTCAGAAACAATATTCACAGGAATGCCATGAAGTCGTACCACATGGAAGAGAAAAATAGACAAAAATTCTTGGGCAGAAGGCAGTTTTGTTAGGGGTACAAAATGAGCCAGTCTGGAAAAGTGATCCACCACAACCCAGATAACTATATGGTGGTCAGAAGGAGGAAGGTCCACAATGAAATCCATTTTTATGTGTGTCCATAGTTGTTTGGGAATGGACAATGGTTGGAGCAAGCCGGGAGGCAAGGATCACAGTGTTTTGTTGGCAGCACTGGTTGTGCAGGCTTTCACATAATCCTGAGCGTCAGACTTCATAGTAGGCCACCATAAGTGTTGGGAAAGATGCTTAAAAGTCCTTGTTAAACCAGGATGTCCTGAGAGGTTTCTATCATTAGCCCAGGACAGCAAAGGATTGCGTAGGTTCAGAGGTACAAAAAAGATATCGGAAGCCACGGGAGCTTCAGGAGGTTTACTAGACTGGGCATGTTGCAGTCTTTGAAGAAGGGTGATATTCAGTTGACCAACCACACAGGAAGGAGGTATGATGTGTTCAATAGGAGCTTCAGAGGAATCACTTGAGTGAGGAAAATGACAGGAAAGGGCGTCAGCCTTCTTGTTTTTGGTCCCAGGAAGATAAGAGACCACAAAGTTAAAACGGGAAAAGAACAAGGCCCACCTGAGTAGTCTCTAGGTAAGTCAGATTCTTGTGGTCGGTGAGAACCTGAATGGGATTGGCGGTGCCTTCTAACCAATGATGCAATTCAGTCAAGGCCATCTTAATGGCTAAGAGTTCATGATTACCCACATCGTAATTCCTCTCAGCAGAAGTAAAGCATTTAGAGAAAAAGGCTACAGGGTGCGACTTGGAGGTTAAAGGATCCCTTTGAGTTAGAACTGCTCCAGCCCCTATCTCGGAGGCATCAAGCTTTTAAAGTGAACTGTAGGTCAGGATCAGGATGGTGGAGCACAGGAGCAGAACAGAAAACCTTTTTTAGATGAGTGAAGGCATATATGGCCTCAGGGGACCAATGTTTACAGTCTTTGTTCCATTTTTGTCAATTCCATGAGAGGAGCGACTGTTTGAGAAAAGTTCTTTATAAACTTGAGGTAATAATTGGAGAACCCCAAGAATCTCTGTAATTCCATTAAAGTAGGTTGAGGCCATTCTAAAATTGGGGTGAGTTTAGCAGGATCCATGGCAAAACCTTCTTTCGAGGTGACATAACCAAGAAACTGGATCTGAACTTGGTCAAACTCACATTTTTCTAGTTTGGCTACCAAGGAATTGTCTCTGAGACGTTGATGTACCTGTCTCATGTGCTTATGATGCTCCTCCAGAGTGGAAGAAAAAATAAAGATGTCATCCAGGTAGACAATGACAGTGCAATTAAGGAAGTCACAGAAGACATCATTGACAAATGCCTAGAAGACTGCAGGGGCGTTACACAGCCCAAAGGGCATTAGGAGGTATTCGTAATGCCACGATCTTGTGTTGAAGATGGTCTTCCATTTGTGGCCTGGGAAGATATGGATCAGATTGTATGTCCAACGTAAGTCCAGCTTGGTGAAGAAGTGAGCATTCTGGAGTCATAAAGGCCCATTTATCAAGCTCATATGGAGCTTGAGGGCCTGTGTTTCTGGCGAGTCTTCAGACTAGCCAGAAACAGCAGTTATGAAGCAGCGGTCTAAAGGCCGCTGCTCCATAACCCTGTTCGTCTGCTTTGATGAGGCGGACAGGAATCACCACAATTCAACTCAATCGAGTACAATCGGGTTGAATGACACCCCCTGCTGGTGGCTGATTGGCTGCGAGTCTGCAGGGGGCGGCGTTGCAACAGCAGCTCTTGTGAGCTGATGGTGCAATGCTGAATACGGACAGCGTATTGTTCTCCGCATTCAGCAATGTCTGTCGGACCTGATTCGCACTGTCGGATCAGGTCCGACAGACATTTGTTAAATATGCCTCATAGAGTTCGGTGATCAAAGGAATGGGATAGCGATTATTGATAGTGATGTTGTTCAGGGCCCTGTAGTCGATGCAAGGTCTGAGTCCACCATCCTTCTTACTGACAAAAATGAAGCCTGCCCCAGCAGGAGAGTAGGAAGGGCGAATGAAACCTTTAGCTAGGTTCACTTGGATATACTCCTCCATGGATTTGGTTTCAGCTTTGGAGAGAGGATAAGTCCTCCCTTTAGGAAGTGGGGCTCCGGGAAAGGGGTCAATTTTGCAGTCATAAGGACGGTGGGGTGGCAGCACGTTGGCTGCTTTTTTCTCAAACACATCTGCGAAGTCCGCATATACTGAGGGAAGGTTTGGAGGAGTCTGTATACTGACTATGGGGATGCGGAGCAGATGAGTGACTTTAGCAAGGCAGGAGTAGAAACAGGAGGCAACCCAGGAGGCCAGTTGTCCTTCAGTCCAGTCAAACTGTGGATTGTGTATACGAAGCCAACAAAGACCAAAGATGACAGGCTGTGCTGGGGAATGAATGACCTCAAACTGCAGCTGTTCAGTATGAAGGACTCCCACAATCAGGGTCAGGGGTGCTGACTGAAAATGGATCAACCCCGAACCAAGGGGGGTGCCATCCAGTGTAGTTATTTTGAGACAATGTCTTTTCTGCAGAAGAGGCAAGCCAGCTTGAATCATAAAACGGTGATCCAGAAAGTTTCCAGCTGCCCCTGAATCAATAATGGCTTGAGGGTGGACAGCATTCTGAAGGAAGGTAAGGGTTACAGGTACCAGAATCCGAGAAGAGTGAGGGGATTTAGTAGTGATCATGCTTAGAGGTACCCCAGTGTTATCTCCTAAGCATTGGCTTTTCCCGGTCGAATGTCACAATTCTTTAGTTGGTGGGTGTTTGATCCACAATAAAAGCATAGTCTCAATCTCCTTCTTCTCTGTCTTTCAGACTCTGAGGGTTTGAATGAGGAGAGATCCATGGGTTCCTCTGCTGGGGTAACTGGAGCTGTTGAAGGGGTAGAGGATACTGCAGAAACCGGACGAATAGAAGGACCCTCCGAGTTCTGTCTCTCTCGGCTTGTCTCTCCTGGAAGCAAGAGTCCAGACTGATACAAAGCGTTATAAAGTCATCCAAAGAAGAAGGAATATCACGATAAGTGATTTAATCTTTGATGCGTTCATGCAGACCCCTCCTAAAGGCTACCTTGAGAGCACTGCCATCCCAAGTGGTTTCAATTGCCAAGGTGCGAAAATCAATGGCGAATTGTGCCACAGTTTTATTGCCCTGGCATAGATCCAGGAGATAAAATTCTGCAGCAGAGGTTCGGCCAAAAGTCCCAAACACAGAAGATAATGCAGAAATAAAAGCATTAGCATCATGCAGGAGCGGTGCGTTCTGTTCCAAAAGGGGAGAGACCCAGGCTAGGGCCTTGTCTTTCAGTATTTTGTCGGATGCTCCACCACCCTGATTGACAAACTAATAAATGGCACGCATCCTGAAGCTACAAATGTGGATCAGGCCCCACTAAAACAGCAAAAACCCAATATAGAAAAGTTCAATTTTAGACCTGTACCCTTCAATGTCATTAAGAAACACCTCAATAATCTAAAAAGGAAAAACCAGTCAGGACCTGATCTAATCCCAGCAATGCTGTTGAAGCTCAGTGCGCCTGCAATTGCTAAGCCTGTCGCAACCCTAATTAACGAATCCTTGGCGTCTGGATACATACCCAAACTCTGGAAAACTGCAAGAGTAGTGCATATTCATAAAAGTGGGGAGTTAACCTTGGTTTCTAACTATCGTCCTATATCATTGCTCCCTGTATTGTCAAAAATCTTAGAAAAATGCGTCCATACGCAATTATGCGAGTATTATCAACTTTCGAACTATCTGACCCCTGATCAATCAGGTTTTAGACCAAATCACTCAACTACAACTGCCCTCCTAAAGGTTTGCAACGACATCCAAAGTGGCATGGAACAAGGAGACCTAACTGGAGCTATTTTCCTTGATTTTGCAAAGGCTTTTGACACAGTGGACCATGACATACTACTTCTCAAACTAAAAAACTCTGGTATTGCTGATCGCCCGTTAACCTGGTTTAAATCATATGTATTGGATCGATCACAATATGTCTCTGTCTCTAACAGTGACTCCCTCCCTCTCCCAGTCACTTGTGGTGTTCCCCAAGGTTCCATTCTCGGCCCCCTACTATTCACAGTATTTATAAATGATTTGCCTAATGTCTGCAAATCCTCAACTGTACACATGTACGCAGACGACACGGTAATCTATGCAAACAAATCTGATCTGCCGCAGCTTGAAGCAGTGCTCCAAGACCAGTTCACAGAGGTAGAAAAGTGGATCTCGAAAACAAACTCTTCCTAAACACTGACAAAACGGTCACAATGATCTTTGCAACGGGACCTAAAATACAAAAATTACAAAATTCCCATCTTCGCATCAAAACAAAATCCAATTGCACGCTGACCGCAGTCCACTCTTTTAAATACTTAGGTATGTTGTTAGACCCCAATCTATCTTTTGGACTCAACATAGAAAAACTTGCCTCTAAACTTTATCCAAAACTAGGTGCCCTGTACATAAACAAATCTTGCCTCAGCCCTACAGTAAAGGAAAAGATTGAACAGCAAATGCTGATGCCTATCTTGGATTATGGGGACATAGTATATGCACCTGCTCCGCAAACTCACCTTAATAAACTAAATACGTTATATAACTCATTCTGCCGCTTTGTGCTACAATGTAACTACAGGACCCACCATTGTGACATGCTAAAAGAACTAAACTGGCTGTCGCTGGAATCCAGACGCACCCTCCATCTTTCCTGCCTTGTCTTTAAGAGCCTTTCTGGGAAGCTCCTACCCTACCTGAGCAGAATGCTCTCCCCTGCTATTCCCACCTCCTATAACCTCTTATCCAATAACAGCACATTATTTAGCTTGCCTCAATACAAAAAGAAAGCAGCTCGATCCTCCTTTTCCTACAGAGCGCCACAATTATGGAATGACCTCCCTCACACTTTAAAAACTTCCCCAAGCCTAAAATCCTTTAAAAGATCCCTCTATACATATCTCAAAACAGAATGCTCCTGTCATGGTTGATTAAATATTTCATACCTGCTCTATGTTAAATGTTTGCATATATTGTGTATTATTATTGTTTTTGTATTTTATTGTACCCTATTGTATCAATGAAATGTTTTGTGATCCCAGGACATACTTGAAAACGAGAGAAATCTCAATGTATCCTTCCTGGTGAAATATTTTATAAATAAAATAAAGGTAACTTTAACTGGTGAGACTGAAAGGTGCGACGATCATTACGGAAGTGCAGCCTGCACTGGTTAAGAAAACCCCTGCAATCAGTGGTACCTTCATATTTGTCAGGCAATGGTATCCGGGGAATGCTTCCAGAAGCAGGAGAAGAAGCTGCAGTACTAGGATCAGAGACTGGCGGTACAACAACAGGAGTGGTATTGCTTGCTGCAACTAGTGAAGAGAGTTGAGCAGTTATAGCCTCTAATTTGGAATCCACACTCTGCAACTGTGTGGTATGGGTTCCCAACATCTGTCTCTGAAGATAAACCACTCTTGCTACCTCATTTGGCTCCATGGCCCAAGTATAATGTAATTCTCGTGGGATATTCCACTAACAGACCGAACTCGGCCAGTAGTCTTGTTAGCCCGGCATCAAGCCGGAATGATAGGGAATATCCCAGAGCAGAAAAAGTTTGCAAGATGAGGTAAGCGGCACTCAGCACAGGCAGGATAGTACTCAGTATTAACAGGCAGGAAATCGGGGATAGACCACCAGAAAGGTCATGCAGGCAGGGTTTGGCAACAGTAAGGCAGTCCAGAGCAATAGGTATTAAACAAGCAAAGTAGTCAGACAGGCAGAGTTCAGCAGCAGTAAATCAATCCAACAGTTAAGGGATAAACAGGCAGAGTGGTCAGACAAGCAGAGTACAGCAGCTTTATATCAATCCAGCAGTTAAGGGGTAAACAGGCAGAGTGGTCAAACAGGCAGAGTTCAGCAATGATATAACAGTCAGCATATAGCAACAATAACACCCAGGAGAACAGAAAGTAACACCTATACTTGGGCACAGGTGAATGTAAGTGAAGTACTTACATAGCTGCTGAATCTAGACCGGTATCAGGAAGGGAGGGAGCGTGCGGCGATGACATCACCGCCGCACACAGACAGGAGCCGTCTCCTCCCTAGGCAACGAGCAGCAAGCTCCGCGTCCCTAGCAACAGCTAAGAACAGTTATTATTATTATTATTATTGGTTATTTGTAGAGCGCCAATAGATTCCGCAGCGCTATAAAGAAAGGCGGAGTACAACTAAACAATTATAGGGATCAAATGGGTAGAGGGCCCTGCCAAGAGTTGCACTGTTGTAGTCAGCTCTTAAGACGGTGATCTACAAACAGCTGGACTCTTAGGCTTACATGCTAAGGGGGTTCAGGGGATAGCAATGGAGGAGAGGAACTGGTATAAAGAAAGGTTAGCGTAGGTTGTATGCATCCCTGAACAGTAGAGTCTTTAGGGAGCACTTGAAGCTTTTAAAACTAGAAGAGAGTCTTGTGGAGCGTGGCAGAGAGTTCCACAAGATGGGAGCCAGTCTGAAGAAGTCCTGTAAACGGGAGTGTGATGAGGTGACAAGAAAGGAGGAGAGTAGGAGGTCGTGAGCAGAGCGAAGGGGACGGGAGGGAGAGTATCTGGAGACAAGCTCTGAGATATAGGGGGAGCAGTGCAGTTGAGGGCTTGTATGTCAGAATGAGAATTTTGTGTTTGATCCTAGAGGCAAGAGGAAGCCAGTGAAGGGATCGGCAGAGAGGTGCAGCAGATGAAGAGCG
Organism: Bombina bombina; assembly: GCF_027579735.1. Taxonomy (NCBI): domain Eukaryota; kingdom Metazoa; phylum Chordata; class Amphibia; order Anura; family Bombinatoridae; genus Bombina; species Bombina bombina. The sequence continues at coordinate 1,078,384,134 of NC_069503.1, read as the reverse complement.
ACGTGTAAGGAAGATGAGTCTGGCAGAGGCATTCATTATGGATTGTAAAGGAGCTAGGCGGCAGGTGGGGAGACCAGAGAGGACAGAGTTGCAGTAATCGAGGCAGGAGAGAATGAGAGAGTGGATTAAAATCTTAGTTGTGTCTTGTGTAAGGAAGTGTCTAATTTTAGAGATGTTTTTAAGGTGGAAGCGGCAGGCTTTAGCCAATGACTGAATGTGAGGAGTGAAAGAAAGATCTGAGTCAAATGTGACCCCGAGACATCGGGCATGCGGGGTCGGGGTAATGATGGAGTTGTCGACAGTTATAGAGAGATTGGGGGTGGGGAGTTTAGAAGAAGGGGGGAAAATAAGGAGCTCAGTTTTGGAGAGATTTAGCTTGAGGTAGTGAGAGGACATCCAGTTGGAGATGTTAGAAAGGCAGTTAGTGACACGGGTTAGCAAGGAAGGATATAGGTCTGGTGCAGAGAAGTAGATTTGGGTGTCATTGGCATACAAATGATATTGTAAACCATGGGACTTTATTAGGGAACCTAGAGATGACGTGTAGATTGAGAAGAGAAGGGGACCGAGGGCAGAGCCTTGCAGTACTCCGACAGAAAGTGGTGACGGGGCAGAGGAGGCCACAGAGAAGGCTACACTAAAGGTACGGTTTGACAGGTAGGAAGAGAGCCACGAGAGGGCTGTATCACAGATGCCAAAGGATTGGAGGGTTTGGAGCAAAAGAGGGTGGTCAACAGTGTCAAAGGCTGCGGACAGATCAAGGAGGATAAGCAGAGAGAAGTGGACTTTTGATTTTGCTGTAAGTAGGTCATTGGTAACCTAAACAATTGCTGTCTCTGTGGAGTGATGGGATGAAACCCAGATTGAAATGGGTCAAGGAGGGAGTTTATTGTAAGGAAATGGGATAGGCGTGCATAAGCTAGTTTTTCGAGAAGCTTTGATGCAAGAGGGAGGAGGGAAATTGGGCGGTAGTTTTATGGGGAGGTAGGATCAAGGGAAGGTTTTTTGAGGATAGGTGTGACCAGTGCATCTTTCAGCGATGAGGGAAATATACCGGTGCTGAGGGAGAGGTTGAAAGTTTGTGTGAGTATAGGGGTAAGGGTGGCAGAGAGGGAGGGGAGTAGCTGTGAGGGGATAGGGTCAAGGGGACAGGTAGTAAGGTGAGAGCGCAGTATAAGTGCCGATACTTCTTCCTCAGTAACAGGGGAGAATGAGCTAAGTTTAAGGTTATGTGGGTTGTGGTTGATTAAGAGCATTTGAGGGAGTGAGAGAATGGAATTATGTTGAGAGCTGATTTCATTTCTGATGGAATTGATTTTGTTATTGAAGTGGTTGGCAAAGTCTTGAGCTGACAGAGAAGTTGTATTAGGAGGTGGGGGAGGTCGGAGAAGAGTATTGAAAGTGGAGAACAAACATTTTGGGTTTTGAAGAAAGATTAGAGATAAGAGTAGAGAAGTAGTGTTGCTTATGGGAATTAAGGGCAAAGTAGTAGGAGTTCAAGATAAATTTGTAAAGTTGAAAATCAGTTGAATGCCTAGATTTTCTCCAGTGCCGCTCAGCAGTACGGGAACATCTGCGTAGGTATTGTGTCAGAGGAGTATGCCAGGGCTGAGGATGAGTGTTTGATTTCCGAGCTATGGTAAGAGGGGCGAGATTGTCAAGGACGGATGTAAGGGTGAAATTATAGTGGCAGATAGATTGGTCAGGGCAGGAAAAGGAGGAGAAGGATGAGAGGAGAGGTTTGAGGGAATTAGAAAGCTGTTGGTGATCTAATGACATAATGCTTCTGTGAAGTTTGGTGTAAGGAGCAGAAAGAGGGAGAGTTGTAGGGAGGGATGATATGTTGCAAGTAAGGAGATGGTGGTCAGAAAGAGGAAAGGGGGAGTTTTTGAAGTTTGAGAGAGTGCATCGATAGCTAAAGATCAGGTCAAGGGAGTGACCATCTTTGTGAGTGGGAGAATCAGTCCATTGTGACAAACCGAAAGAGTAAGTGAGTTGCAGAAGTTGTTTTGCAGAGGAGGCAGTGGGATTGTCAAGAGGGATGTTGAAGTCACCAAGAATGAGGGAAGGGGTGTCTGAGGAAAGAAAATAAGGTAGCCAGGCAGACAAGTGATCTAGAAATTGAGTTGAGGAGCCAGGAGGACGGTATATGACTGCAACACGTATAGAAAGAGGAGAGAATAAGCAAACCATGTGGGTTTCGAATGAGGAAAATGTGAGGGAAGAGATGGGATGTATTTGTTGAAAGGTGCAACGAGAGGAAAGTAAAATACCTACACCACCTCCTTGTCTATTACCAGACCTAGGAGTGTGGCTGAAGTGGAGACCCCCATGTGACAGAGCAGCATTGGATGCTGTGTCTAGGGGAGAGAGCCAGGTTTCTGTTAGGGCCAGAAGGTTGAGGGAATGGGAGATGAAGAGGTCATGTATAGAAGTGAGCTTGTTGCAAACAGAGCAAGAGTTCCAGAGTGCACAAGTGAAAGGGGTAGTGGCTTTTGATGCAAGAGGAATGTGAGCGAGGTTGTCAGAGTTTTGTTTTTTGAGTCTGTGGGATGGTATACATGGATGTGCACGGCTAGGCAGTTGTTGGGGACCAGGATTAGGGGAGATGTCACCAGCAGTTAGTAAAAGCAAGAGGGAGAGTGACATGAGATGAGATACAGATTTGCAGTAATGAGACTGCTTTTGAGACAAGGTGCAGGGGGGAGAGAGAGTGTTTAGGAATAGGTAAAGTTTGTGAGTGCAAAAGTAAGGTGAGTTTAAGAGAGATGGGCTAATGAACAGTGCAGGTGGAGAGGGAGAAGGAGTAATTGAATAATGTAGTTTGGTATAGAGACAAAAGACAGCAAAAAGGAATAAGAAGATATTAGGCATTTTTACAAAAGAGGGAACCAGTTAAACACATAAGGCACAGTATTACAGTAGCAATTGCATAAGAAAACAGTAAGGTATATCAAACATAATATTACAAAAGTACCTGCCTTTTTCTTGCCCCTTGCCCAATCCTTGTCCAATTATTGTATAATTCTATTGCTAGTGCCTCACTTATAAAATGTTCACTTTGAAAATGTGAACATTAGTGATGTCGCGAATTGTTCGCCGGCGAATAGTTCCCGGCGAACATAGCATGTTCGCGTTCACCGCGGCGGGCGAACATATGCGATGTTCGATCCGCCCCCTATTCGTCATCATTGAGTAATACTTTGACCCTGTACCTCACAGTCAGCAGGCACATTCCAGCCAATCAGCAGCAGACCCTCCCTCTCAGACCCTCCTACCTCCTGGACAGCATCCATTTTAGATTCATTTGGAAGCTGCATTCTTAGTGAGAGGAGGGACAGTGTAGCTGCTGCTGATTTAATATGGAAATCGATAGCTAGGCTAGTGTATTCAGTGTCCACTACGGTCTTGAAGGACTCATCTGATCTCTGCTGTAAGGACAGCACCCCAAAAAGCCCCTTTTAGGGCTAGAACATCAGTCTGCTTTTTTTTTTTTTCCTGTGTAATCTAATTGCAGTTGCCTGCCTGCCAGTGTATGTGTCAGGCTCACAGCGTATGCTGTGCCCACTTGCCCAGTGCCACCACTCATATCTGGTGTAACAGTAGTGTACATTTAAAAAAAACAACACTTTTTTGACTGTGTTAAATAATAGCAGTCAGTTTCCTTCACACGTGTGCGTTTCAGTGCCTGCCTGCCAGGGCACAGTGTCACCCCAGTGCAACTCATATCTGGTGTAACAGTACAGGGAGTGCAGAATTATTAGGCAAGTTGTATTTTTGAGGATTAATTTTATTATTGAACAACAACCATGTTCTCAATGAACCCAAAAAACTCATTAATATCAAAGCTGAATATTTTTGGAAGTAGTTTTTAGTTTGTTTTTAGTTTTAGCTATTTTAGGGGGATATCTGTGTGTGCAGGTGACTATTACTGTGCATAATTATTAGGCAACTTAACAAAAAACAAATATATATCCATTTCAATTATTTATTTTTACCAGTGAAACCAATATAACATCTCAACATTCACAAATATACATTTCTGACATTCAAAAACAAAACAAAAACAAATCAGTGACCAATATAGCCACCTTTCTTTGCAAGGACACTCAAAAGCCTGCCATCCATGGATTCTGTCAGTGTTTTGATCTGTTCACCATCAACATTGCGTGCAGCAGCAACCACAGCCTCCCAGACACTGTTCAGAGAGGTGTACTGTTTTCCCTCCTTGTAAATCTCACATTTGATGATGGACCACAGGTTCTCAATGGGGTTCAGATCAGGTGAACAAGGAGGCCATGTCATTAGATTTTCTTCTTTTATACCCTTTCTTGCCAGCCATGCTGTGGAGTACTTGGACGCATGTTATGGAGCATTGTCCTGCATGAAAATCATGTTTTTCTTGAAGGATGCAGACTTCTTCCTGTACCACTGCTTGAAGAAGGTGTCTTCCAGAAACTGGCAGTAGGACTGGGAGTTGAACTTGACTCCATCCTCAACCCGAAAAGGCCCCACAAGCTCATCTTTGATGATACCAGCCCAAACCAGTACTCCACCTCCACCTTGCTGGCGTCTGAGTCAGACTGGAGCTCTCTGCCCTTTACCAATCCAGCCACGGGCCCATCCATCTGGCCCATCAAGACTCACTCTCATTTCATCAGTCCATAAAACCTTAGAAAAATCAGTCTTGAGATATTTCTTGGCCCAGTCTTGACGTTTCAGCTTGTGTGTCTTGTTCAGTGGTGGTCGTCTTTCAGCCTTTCTTACCTTGGCCATGTCTCTGAGTATTGCACACCTTGTGCTTTTGGGCACTCCAGTGATGTTGCAGCTCTGAAATATGGCCAAACTGGTGGCAAGTGGCATCTTGGCAGCTGCACGCTTGACTTTTCTCAGTTCATGGGCAGTTATTTTGCGCCTTGGTTTTTCCACACGCTTCTTGCGACCCTGTTGACTATTTTGAATGAAACGCTTGATTGTTCGATGATCACGCTTCAGAAGCTTTGCAATTTTAAGAGTGCTGCATCCCTCTGCAAGATCTCACTATTTTTGACTTTTCTGAGCCTGTCAAGTCCTTCTTTTGACCCATTTTGCCAAAGGAAAGGAAGTTGCCTAATAATTATGCACACCTGATATAGGGTGTTGATGTCATTAGACCACACCCCTTCTCATTACAGAGATGCACATCACCTAATATGCTTAATTGGTAGTAGGCTTTCGAGCCTATACAACTTGGAGTAAGACAACATGCATAAAGAGGATGATGTGGTCAAAATACTCATTTGCCTAATAATTCTGCACTCCCTGTAGTGTAGATTTAAAAAAAAAAACAATTTTTTGACTGTGTTAAATAATAGCAGTCAGTTTCCTTCACACGTGTGCGTTTCAGTGCCTGCCTGCCAGGGCACAGTGTCACACCAGTGCAACTCATATCTGGTGTAACAGTAGTGTAGATTTAAAAAAAAAAAAAACTTTTTTGACTGTGTTAAATAATAGCAGTCAGTTTCCTTCACACGTGTGTGTTTCAGTGCCTGCCTGCCTGCCTGCCAGGGCACAGTGTCACCCCAGTGCAACTCATATCTGGTGTAACAGTAGCGTAGATTTAAAAAAAAAAAAACACTTTTTTGACTGTGTTAAATAATAGCAGTCAGTTTCCTTCACACGTGTGCGTTTTAGTGCCTGCCTGCCTGCCAGGGCACAGTGTCACCCCAGTGCAACTCATATCTGGTGTAACAGTAGTGTAGATTTAAAAAAAAAAAACACTTTTTTGACTGTGTTAAATAATAGCAGTCAGTTTCCTTCACACGTGTGCATTTCAGTGCCTGCCTGCCAGGGCACAGTGTCACCCCAGTGCAACTCATATCTGGTGTAACAGTAGTGTAGATTTAAAAAAAAAAAACACTTTTTTGACTGTGTTAAATAATAGCAGTCAGTTTCCTTCACACGTGTGCGTTTTAGTGCCTGCCTGCCAGGGCACAGTGTCACCCCAGTGCAACTCATATCTGGTGTAACAGTAGTGTAGATTTAAAAAAAACAACACTTTTTTGACTGTGTTAAATAATAGCAGTCAGTTTCCTTCACACCTGTACGTTTCAGTGCCTGCCTGCCAGGGCACCGTGTCACCTCAGTGCAAATCATATCTGGTGTAACAGTAGTGTACATACCTGATGTTTTAAAGTACGTTATTCCAAACAATTTAGGAATGTTTGGTGATTTATGCCCTTTATGGATTAAAACCAGACTCTGCATCAACTATGTAATTTTCCATGGGAGTTTTGCCATGGATCCCCCTCCGGCATGCCACAGTCCAGGTGTTAGTACCCTTGAAACAACTTTTCCATCACTATTGTGGCCAGAAAGAGTCCCTGTGGGTTTTAAAATTCGCCTGCCTATTGAAGTCTATGGCGGTTCGCCCGGTTCGCCCGTTCGCGAACAGTTGCGGAAATTTGCGTTCGCCATTCACGAACGCAAAATTTTAGGTTCGCGACATCACTAGTGAACATATGTTGTTATTGCAATGCACATCCCAAACTAGTGTGAAATATACGCAGGGAGGGCAGTCAGCTGAGTCCATTAAATTTAGTTGATTGCTAATCAAAGACAATTGGAAAGGCCAATTGGAAAGTTTGATTCTGGTCTGGTCAGGGTGAGATGTTAAGTAAACAGACAATAAAATTTGGGGGGGTTAAAACTATGGAATAAGACAGCTATACATTTTAGAATAATAGCAAGTATTGATAAGGATTGAACATCACATGACAATTAAATGAACATTAGAAATAAGACATTGGATAACAGTACAACAGATGTAGCACTAAATTAACAAACTAAAATCATTTGCGCTGTGTAAATATTCATGTACCAGAAGAGAGTTGCAGGAGAGTAGAAAACACCAGAGTGCAGTGAATAGTTGCAGATTGACAGGGTCTCTATTCACGTACCAGAAGAGAGTTACAGGAGAGTAGAAAACACCAGAGTGCAGTGAATAGTTGCTGATTGACAGGGTCTCTATTCACGTACCAGAAGAGAGTTACAGGAGAGTAGAAAACACCAGAGTGCAGTGAATAGTTGCTGATTGACAGGGTCTCTATTCACGTACCAGATGAGAGTTACAGGAGAGTAGAAAACACCAGAGTGCAGTGAATAGTTGCAGATTGGCAGGGTCTCTATTCACGTACCAGAAGAGAGTTACAGGAGAGTAGAAAACACCAGAGTGCAGTGAATAGTTGCTGATTGACAGGGTCTCTATTCACGTACCAGAAGAGAGTTACAGGAGAGTAGAAAACACCAGAGTGCAGTAAATAGTTGCAGTTGGTTCTTCAAAACTGGGGAATGGGTAATAAATGGTTAATCTATCTTTTTAAACAAAAACAATTCTTAAGGACTGTCTCTTTGAATGTTAGAAATATAGCTAGATTACATTAGATTAAAAAAAAAAAACAAATATGTAAATATTGATTATTATTGATTGACTAGCAATGTCCAAAGGTTAGATGTGAAGCTTCTAGAAGATTTGTGCCCCAAACACACACGTACATTTTAATGACAAATTTTTATAAATGTGCTTGTGCTTATAGAGATTTATAAGTAGACCAAATAGCAGACTAAAGTAGAATGGTTTCCAGGGTAAATCTCACAACATTTTTCAAAGCTGTTTAAGACACAGCTAGTTTCACTTACAAAAAAAAAATCCACTGAATAACAAATTGTGGTTCAATAGTTTTGTCCAGACTAAAACAATAATATATTCAAAAGCTTTTTGTAGGATATAAATAATGGCTGTTGACATTTATACTTTCACTATGTATATAAAAAATTTCTGTTGAATAGATGATATATGAGATACTTTACCCAGTAAGGCGTAAAATTTATGTGGAAATTTGACTTCAGTTCTCATTCCAATGCACAAAGAAGCTGCTCAGTACTCTACCTCCTGGTTTGCTATAAAAAAAAAAATAGCTCACAACAAAAAGCACCTCTGAAATGCCAATAGTTAATTTTAGCAAAGTTAATTGTTGGTTTGTCAGTGCATCCACTCCAGTGCCTGTCATGGTTTTATCACCTGATGTATGTATTTAGTAGGGGGTCTACTTACATCAGTGTGAAATTGCTAAGCCAGCTGAAATAACGACTTGAGAAAAATCTAAATGTCAGCTTTTCTCAAAACACAAGCTGGTTGTAAGACCTTTATAGCCAGATTGCCGAGCCAGAGTATCCTGAAGTTGGAATTGTAAGAACACAAGACAGCTTTCAAGTAAAAGTATAGCAAGTCTGCTGTCTGCAAATCACTGACAGAGCAGATCTGAAGATGATTGCTAAATCCAGGCATCTTTATGACTAAAGTCAGAGATTAAAGTTGCATGTTCTTTATCTACTGATTTGCTATATTTGGAAATTAAGAACCTTATTATAGCACATGCTCATTGTCATTAGCACAATTAAGACAATTAAGGTAGGACTGAGTAAATACAGTTAATAAAATGCTCACTCCCCTAAACGTTTAGTATCTACTATATTTCTATTAAATACATCTACTAAATTAAAATATTTTAATAGTGTATTCTAAAAACATGAAAAATATTAAATGTAAATTGTCATAATATTATATTTCAAATTAACAAAAAAATAACTTCAAATTAAGTGGTGGATAGCAGTTTCTCTGAAATCTGCTGCCAATGACGAGTTTGATTTCAAACAAATTTGTCAGAATTTTCTTCTAGTGATCACAATCTCAAATGAATTGGGAAGATACAATGGCCATGTCACAAATTAGTTTTCAATGTGTTTTTGGTTTTTAAAGGGACATGAAACCCCAAATTTCACTTTCATTATTTAGGTAGAACATACAATTTAAAACAAATTTCCAATTTACTTCCATTATTAAATTTGCTTTATTCTCTTGGTATAATTTGTTGAAGGAGCAGCAATGCACTACTGGTTTCTAACTGAACACATGGGTGAGCCAATGAAACTATGCATATATATGCAGCCACCAATCAGCAGCTAGAACCTAGGTTATTTGCTGCTTCTGAACATTCCTAGATACAACCTTTCAGCTAAGGATAACAAGAGAAGGAAGAAAATTAAATAATAGAAGTAAATGGAAAAGTTGTTTAAAATTGTATGCTCTTTCTAAATCACAAATGTCAAATTATGACTTTACTGTCCCTTTAAGTTCTGGACAATGGCTATATTGCACCACTAAAGATTACAGTACAGGTGTCTGTATTGTCATTACTTTGATTTTGTGAGATTTTCATCTGAAATCAAGTACAACAGTATGGCAAATTATTTTCTATTAGAAATAAAAGGCAACAACTTGTATCGTCTTCTATGAAAGGTTTTCAACAGTTATTCTAGCAGCTAAAATATTGCTAACAGTTCCAAAAGTAAAGAAAGAGTTCTGTCTTTTGCCAAACAATGGCCTTTTTTTCTTTTAGATTGAGGTTTAATATATTTGTTTTAAAGAAAAGTTTTAAGATCTTAATAATATTTCTATTGCTGTAATAAGATGACTCAATTTTCTAGATACTGTCACTATAGTATTAAAAATATGACTTCCGTGAAAATCAAAGAAGGAACAGTAAAAGGTTAAATGCTGATCACAGTACAGATAGAAAGCCCATTATATTAAAAAAGATGTACCGTAAATTACAATTATGCAAATAGTAACATAAAATAAAAACAAACATTTTAAAAGTGCTTGTGTTGCGGTTGTGGTTTCCTTTTTTCTCTTGCAGATCTCATTTGCTATACGAGATATAAACTATATGGCTAAGAAATAGATATACATTTGTTAACACCCACTTGCAATGGTAGGGATAAATATAGGTTCAAGAAATCTACACCATATATTCATATATATAAAATTATGTATTTTGCAATGTCAGAGTGTATTGCACATATTTAACATAATATAATTATTCCAAATCATCTTGGAATACTTGTAAATATGCTGAACAGGACAGTTTTGCACTATATCAGGTACACTTAAGTGTTACATTTTAATAATTAAAAAATGGTGCCAAAACATGTTAAAAATGGATTGGAACAAAAAAAAAAAAAGATACAAAACCCAAAATTGTGATCATTCAAGCTCAAAAATAAAGAAATGGCAGCAGGTCGGTAAGAATACTTTAAACATTGTTATACATTTGCAAGAACACTAGATGGCAGCAGCATTTTCTGCAGAGTAGTGCTTCATACATGTTCATACAACCTACCTATGTATGCTCTTAAAGAAAGAAGATACTAGTGGTAAATAGGAGATGTTTTTAAAATGGTGTGCTCTATCTGAATCATGAAAGAACAAATGGGGGTTTTATATCCCTATAACAAGATCCTGTTTTAAGTCAGTGACATGATTACAAAAGAATAAAATGCACTTAATAAGAATTAAAAAAGGCGTCAAAAACACACGCACCAAGTAGGGGAGATGAGCATTGGACTGTTGTTAACTAACAGTCATCGATCTTGCGTCTATTTGTGTTTTACCCAACTTTATTTATACCATTTCACTAAACGCCGCCACTATACTAAAATGTTTAACCCCTATCCTGCCACTCCCCGACCCTGTTGCAACATAAATAGAATTATTAACCCCTATCCCGCAGCTCCCTGACCCCGGCCGCAACCTAAATAAACTTATTAACCCCTAAACCTCTGGCCTCCCACATCACCACCACTAACTAAACCTATTAACCCCTAAACCGTCAGCCCCCCACATTGCACCAGGGCTGACGGTTTAGGGGTTAATAGGTTTAGTTAGTGATGATGATGTGGGAGGCCAGAGGTTTAGGGGTTAATAAGTTTATTTAGGTTGCGGCCGGGGTCAGTTTGCTATCATTTTTTATTTTACAAAAGGAACTACACATTTTTTTTTTGGGGGGGGGTTAGGCATTTGGGGCACATTTAAAAATTAAAGAAGAGGTCTGAACTCTGGTTAATTTTTTGAGCACTAATTGCTACAACAAACTTGCGGTAGAAATAACCAGCCATTTGTAATGCCCGTAAACGGGCAAATTTGCCTGTTTGCGGGCACATGATAAACAAGCGCTCCACTTGTAATCAAGCCCTATATGAACAAATTATGCACAAAAGTAAAATTACACAGTGTTGACAACAAATTTAGAATATTTTGTGATTTTAAAGTCAATCTGTGTTAAATTACATCTAACAGCACTACACAAGTAACATTACTAAACAATATACTCATTAATTACAATGCACATTAAATCATATTTGGTTAGATTACGAGTTTTGCGGTATGAGTGAAAAAGCATCGTTATGGCTTTTTTTCACTACCTCTGGTATTACGAGTCTTTCAGGTATATCTGTACCGCACACTTTTTTGGCCGGAACGCAACGTAACTACCACAGCTTTTAAAAACCTAACTGGTTGTAAACTTAATTAGGACCTGGATAGTCCTTCAGCATCATTTGGCCACTTTACTGGGATTTGTTTCAAGTTTCCTACTCTTCTTCTTGTTCTTACTCCTGCGGTCGGCTATCTCTTTGTTTGTGTCTGTCCAAAAATCACTTGCAGATGTTTCGGTGTTTCGAAAAACTTTGATCCTGTTGGTGTTTGAAGTCGTAGGTGAGTCGGGTACAGTAGGGCTACTGATTCTCATTGAACCATTAATGCTTTGCAGTAAGGGGAGAGCTCCCTCCGTTTCTTGGCCACCTCCGCCGAATAGTCCTGAAACATGTAGATTCTTTTTTCTTCATAGTTGATCACTGGTGTTTGCCTGTATACTCTAAATAGTAGAATCTTATCTTTGAAGTTCAGGCATCTAATCAATACCTGACGTGGAGCTGCATTTTGCACATGTGGTTGTGTTACACTGCCTATTCGGTGTGCTCTTTCTGTGGTGCACGGAATGTTTGTTTGCATAACTTTCAGTAGTTTGGCAGTGTGTTTTTTGCAAAATCCTTGAAGGCTGTAGAGGAGAGAGATTCTGGTAGCCCCACTATTCGGATGTTGTTCCTCCTTGATCTATTCTCTAGATCATCTAGCTTCAGTTGCAGTAACTTGTTTTGTTTTTGGAGATTAGTGATGGACTTAGTGGTTTCTCTCTGTCTATCCTCACCTTCAGCCACCCACTGATAGTGTCTGGGGCTGTTCAATCTTAGGTAGAAATAGTGCAGACAGCTGTGTTACTATGGGGTGGGTGTCTTGTGTTGCTACTTCTGTCGATTCAATCTGTGCAGAGTGTACAGCGTACATTTTTTATTAGAGTGCTTTCCCTCTATATAAAAAAAGTGGTATTTCCTTGGCTTTATGCTGTATATCTTCTTATGTGTCTAGGACACACTAACTTCCCACTCTTGCAGTATTATCTGCTTATTAATGATATGTCTCTGAGCTGTTATACATTAAATGTGTCTGGAGTACAGGATATTATTAGTGGCAGAATGTGGTGTTTAATTGCCCCAAGATGCCTCTATAGTAATTTGGGCTTCTTCTTTTAATTCTGTCCGTTTGTTTCCCTGCAGAGCGGATCTGTCCGTGTATGAGACAGTCTGCTATTTTTGCTGCGTGTACTTTTTTAATATCCAAGATGTCGGTCGCACTGAATTCAATGTGCGTGTCCACCCAACTCACCCTTTCTGCCTGGGCAATATATGACTTTGCCGGGAATTTTGTCGGCTGGAGCAAGCAGGGATTTACCCTAGCGATATACTTCTGGGGACAGAAGTCAGTAGCCTCTCTCACTTATGGCTTTTCTTCAACTTTTGGCTTGTTGGTGGGGGAGCCAAAGACAGGGGCTCCTTGCTGTGGGGTGCCGGACAGGTTCCGCTTCACTCCTGTCAAGGCTTAGCAGAGTCCAATATTCACAAGCAGAGATCTTTTGAGGAGCTGAGTACTCGGAGCTACTCTTTCTTGCTGTCGGTCGTATCACCCATTGGAAGTCCCCTCTTTTATTTATTTTATTGTATTTATTTATTAATTTAAAATATTTTTACTGCAGTGCAGTGATCCCCTCTTCCCACCGCCAAGCAATTGTATGTAGGCCCCCCTCTAATTAGCCCCTTTGCCGCAGTGTTGGGACCCATCCCTCCCTCTCTACTAATATTTTTTCATTCACAGAGTACAGAAATGCATTGAAATGGTAAAAATATTTGTGTCAAATCACTTCTTACTTTACACTAGCCAGCTAAATTCTTACTACTTCTCAATAACCTGCCCAACCTGGGGCAAAGCTCCTATAAATAATTTGTTGTAAAAGCGGGTGAGTACCCCAGAGGCAGAACTTTTTTTCACTTTTTGCGATGAGATTTTTTTAATGAAAAATCATTTTGAAATTAAATTCATTTTATATTAGGCAATTACACTAAAACACAATTTTAATTACAATGTGTTAATTAACTGGAAATTAAAGCATTTTTTAAAGTTGTATAATATATCACAGAAGCTGAAAATCTCATTGCAAATTAGCTGCAGAGAAAAAAAATATTGTTAAGATTTTAAAATGCCTCTTGAAAAAAATGTGTTTCCTTTGCTCTTGGTCTAACATATATTTATAAGGTAAAAATGTAGTAATAAAAAAGTGCATTGCTCACAAGAATATCTTATATTTAGGAGACACAGCTTTTCAGACCAGACAAATGCTAGGGGTGTGTGGTTTAAAAAATCATTAAGAACCAGTCCTGCTGTATATTTGACTGTTCTCTTCCAACAGTGCTTCATTTTGGTTGCACTTTGTTAGGAAAATGTACACAGTGCAGCCAGAACACAGTGCTGTTTGAAGAGAACTGCAAGCAAATAACAGTTCTTGCATGTGTCTGCATTTTCTGCAATTACTTCTCAGATCACAGCATGTTCTGCCTTGGGGGTAAGTAGAACCCAATTGTTATTATTAGCCATCCAGTTAACTTGTGTTTTGTGGGTAATACTTGCATATATACAGTACATATATATCAGTCTATTACAATCGTTTTAAAGATTTGCTACAAACAATTTTCAAATTCAGTCCAACCTATTAGAAAACCTAGTTTTCATATTTTCAAATTACTTTACACCATATAAATACTTAAGCACTTTCAGATATGTTGAGTACTGTCAGATGCAAAGGTTACCTTTTACCAATGATATTAAAATCCATTAGAAAAAACTTTCCACATACCTTTCATCTCTTGAATACCTCTTCTGCCTGTTTTTGTAGGTGTGTCTTGACTTTTCAATTTTTCACTTTTTTGGTGGTGGGGGCTGACATTTTTGTGCATTCTCGGTTCACATTTTAACACAACACAATAATGTCCTTGATTTATTTAACATAGTAAACAAATCATACTTTTTAACTGTGAAACATTTTCTCAAAAAAAATATATTCTCTGAATACTTGTCTATGATTGCAATTATAAAAAAAATATATTATTATAAATTGACACAAATTACAGCAATTTGTTAACTGAACATGACATGAATCAAGCTTGTTAGGAGTTGGACATGATATAAAACTACAATCAAACAAACAAACAGGTCATCAACAGTATTGGATACTGGATATTTATCTTCCTTTGTATTATCTAATTACTTTAACATTTTTATTTGATTTGATTTTTTGTCTTCTGTGCATGTCTTGAAAAGCTTCCCAAAAAAGTGTAACTGTTACATAATGGTATTCACATTTAACCAATCTAAATTAAGGTAATCTAAAATGTTCTGGAATTATCACTGTAGTGGCTCAATTGAGAGAACAAATTTTGACATTTTGTGCATGGGTCTCAATACCATTGTGAAGAAATTCAAAGAATAGGTGATGATGATTTTCAAGGCTTTTTCTGACATATTTCAATAGATCCTAAAGAGTTTAAACACAGCTCAAGTGGTGAGTTGCCTTGTTCTCTTCTATGATTGCTAAAATCTTATTGATGGAAACAAAAAACATTAAAAAGCAATAAGACAGGTTAAGTATCAACAATAAACAAATGAAAGGAAGAAAAATAGAGGCGCATACAGAGCACTCGCTTTGGACACAATATGGGAAGGAGACTATCCCTCAGGAAAGAACTAAGAGGCATATTTATCAAGCCGTCAACCGCAAATACGCTGGAATTCCGCAGCATAATTGTGGTGAGCTTGATTCGACCCATTTATCAAAGCCTACAGACCGGCAAAAGTTAAAATTTGTGATGTAACATACGATCCGCCGGTCTCAATCCGACACAGATCAATGCTTACGTCATTACAGATGTTCCACATACAAATTCGGCACTATCTGACAACTTTTGCAAGTTATAAAAAAACAGGTACGGTCGCCAATATTCCGGCCCAGCGTACCTGGTTTTCAATCCGCCACCCTGGAGGCCGCGGATGCTATAGGAATCAATGGGAGTCTGAAAATAGCGAACGCTTATGTTCGATGCTGCCAGATATCCCATTGCTTTCTATGGTAGAAAACAAACTACGTTTACACCTAACACCCTAACATAAGCCCCGAGCCTAAACACCCCTAATCCGCCGCCCCAGACATCGCCGCAACCTACATAATGTTATTAACCCCTATTTCACCGCTCCCAGACCCTGCCACAACAAAATAAATATATTAACCCCTATCCCGCAGCTCCCAGAGCCCACTGCAACTAACTAAAAGTATTAACCCCTATCCCGCCGCTCCCGGACCCCACCGCAATTAAATAAATGTATTAACCCCTATCCCGCCACTCCCGGACCCCGCCGCAACTGTAATAAAATTATTAACCCCTGGCCTCCCTCATCACTACCACTAACAAAACAGATTAACCCCTAAACTGCCAGCCCCCCACATCGCCATAAACTAAATTAAGCTATTAACCCGCTAACTTTACATTATAATTACCTCATCCCTATCTTATAATAAATTAAAACTTACCTTTAGAATTAAAATAAACAATATTAAACTATTAATTAACCTACCCTAACTATTATACTAAAATTACATTAAACTATATTAAACTATTAATTAACCTACCCTAACTATTATACTAAAACTACATTAAACTAACAATTAAATTAACTTCGCTAAAAGTTTTCGAAGACCGGACATCCATCCTCATCCAAGCGGCAGAAGTCCTCAGCGAAGCTGGCAGAAGTCTTCATCCAAGCGGGCAGAAGTCTTCATCCAGACGGCATCTTCTATCTTCATCCATCTGGCGTGGAGCGGCTCCATCTTCAAGACATCCGGCGTGGAGCATCCTCTTCTTCCGATGGTCAATGACGAATAAAGTTTCCCTTTAAGGTACGTCATCCAAGATGGCGCCCCTTACATTCCGATTGGCTGATAGAATTCTATCAGCCAATAGGAATTAAAAGTGAAAAAATACTATTGGCTGTTGCAATCAGCCAATAGGATTGAGCTTTCATCCTATTGGCTGATCTAAGCAGCCAATAGGATTGAGCTTGCATTCTATTGGCTATTCCAATCAGCCAATAGAATGCAAGCTCCATCCTATTGGCTGATTTGATCATTGGTGGTTAGGGTTAGGTTTTTTTAAGGGTTTATTGGGTGGGTTTTAATTTTAGGTTAGGGACTTTGGGCAGTAAAAGAGCTAAATGCCCTTTTAAGGGCAATGCCCATACAAATGCCCTTTTCAGGGCAATGGGGAGCTTAGGCTTTTTTAGATAGGGTTTTATTTGGGGGGGTTGGTTGTGTGGGTGGTGGGTTTTACTGTTGGGGGATGTTTGTATTTTTTTTTACAGGTAAAAGAGCTGATTTCTTTGGGGCAATGCCCCACAAAAGCCCTTTTAAGGGCCATTGGTAGTTTAGTGTAGGCTAGGGTTTTTTATTTTGGGGGGTCTTTTTTATTTTGATAGGGCTCTTAGATTAGGTGTAATTTTTTTTAATTTTTGATACTGTGGTTTTTTATTTTTTATAACTTAGTGTTTTTTATTTTTTGTAACTTAGTTGTTATTTTTTTGTAATTTAGTAATATTTCATTGTAGATTTAAATAATTTGAGTAGGGTTAGGTTTTTAAATATGTAATATAGTTAATTTAATTGTTAGTTTAATGTAATTTTAGAATAATAGTAAGGGTAGGTTAATTAATAGTTTAATATAGTTTAATGAAGTTGAAGTATAATAGTTAGGGTAGGTTAATTAATAGTTTAATATAGTTTATTTTAATTCTAAAGGTAAGTTTAAATGTATTATAAGATAGGGAGGAGTTAATTATAATGTAAAGTTAGCGGGTTGTTAGGTTTAGGGGTTAATAGCTTAATATAGTTTATGGCGATGTGGGGGGCTGGTGGTTTAGGGG
The DNA here is from genome assembly GCF_027579735.1 of Bombina bombina. NCBI lineage: Eukaryota > Metazoa > Chordata > Amphibia > Anura > Bombinatoridae > Bombina > Bombina bombina. Next base: position 1,078,366,898 of record NC_069503.1, on the reverse strand, counting down.
TTAATAGGTTTAGTAAGTGGTAGTGATGTTTGAGGCCAGGGCTTTAGGGGTTAATACATTTATTCAGTGGGGTCCGGGAGCGGCAGGATAGGGGTTAATACATTTATTTAGTTGCGGAGGGGTCCGGGAGCGGTGGAATAGGGGTTAATAATTTTATTAAAGTTACGGCGGGGTCTGGGAGCGGCGGGATAGGGGTTAAACATTTTATTATTGTGGCGGCATTTAGTGACAGGGTATAAATAAAGTTGGGAAAAAGCCGAATAGCAGCGAGATCGATTACTGTTAGTTAACAGTCTGCTGCTCATCGTCCCAAACTTGGTGCGTGGCTTTTTGACGGCTTTATGTATAAATATGGAGATCGTATTCAGGTCCATGGCCGCGATGTTAGGTGATGTTAGACGAGCGTATTGGTTCCGGCGAATGCAGCACAGTTGACGGCTTGATAGATAGGCCTCTTAAACTTAACCTTTATTAATTTAATAAATAAAACATGAAAAAAATTATTACAATTAAAGAAGTAAGAATCTGAAATGGATAATGAATCCCAGCAGCATAATCACCTAAATTCAAAGTAATATCAAATATGGTGGGCATAAAAAGCTCAATCAAGGAGCAATTAGCAACGGTTGTCCCATTGTATGAGCGCTACAAAAAAATCAATAACTAGCTAAAGAGAACATAATCCCCACAACAATTAACTATAATAAAGTAGTGCTCACACAATTATTAAAACTATTTGGGTCCGTGCATTCATGTATTGCAAAAATCTATAATCATGCCCAGTGCCACAGTATAGAGAAACATATACTAATGCTGAGAGGATTCAACAGATATATGCCTGATCCGCATTTTGCTGCAAGGCTTTATCAAAGGTGAACCTTGCTGTGGCCAACTTTCCAGTTTAAATACCATATTACAACCAATCAAGGGGATAGTACATCCCCCCCCCCCCGTGTAATCCTATCATGAGTCAGGCTGGTACTGATTGGATTGAGATGCATCACATGATAATCTCTTTACTCATTCACGTTAGCATGTCTGTTGAAATTTATAGCTCATTCATAACTCATAACCATAATCGCCATTATGATGATCAGCGTTAATTGTTAAGAATAGTGAATGTGGGAAAAATCTATAATACCTTTGCATCCTATTCTACACTGCCTTTAGAAATTGTGTACTACCATACTTGATCGATGCTGTGTTCACACAATCATATCTGTACATCCGATAGGATCATAACCACAGTTCCAAAGCAGAGTCATCACCACGATGAAAATCGTAAGCGTTGTCCTATTGAAAAATTCCTGTTGGAGATATATATGCACAATACGATCATCACATATAGTTCTTCACACAATAAACATCTCTCCTGTGCTATCATAATTGATTGACATATATAACCACCAATGAGTCAGAAACCATCTGCTTGACTGTAAAGGGTTATCCGTATATAACTACATATATACTTTGTACCAGAGCGGTCTAATTTTACCCTTCAGTAAACATATTGCATGACTGCAGAGTACATACTGCTTATACAGTATTGAGTTTATAATGTTATGTATTGTTACTTCCTATAATACCACTGAGGTTTACAGTGACCAATCATATGGCTCCACAGTTGATTGGCGTGCAATTACTCAAAGGAATTAATACATATTCATTGCCTTTAGCTAATCTTGATTAGTACACACTATGGGGCCGATTTATCAATGTCTGGCGGACATGATCCACTGTAGCAGATCATGTCCGGCCAGACATCTCTGAATGCTGTCAGCATACACTGTCTGCATTTAACATTCCTCAAGCAGTTCTGTGAACTGCTTGTGCAATGCCGCCCCCTGCAGATTCACGGCCAATCGGCTGCTAGCAGGAGGTGTCAATCAACCCAATCTTATATGATCGGGCGGATTGCAGACCGCATCCTCAGAAGAGACGTATGCGTTAAAGAGCAGCGGTCTTAAGACAGGGGTATGTGGCCCCATTCGGGCCATGATAAATCGGCCCCTATGAATGGGCTTTTTTGACAAATTACAACAAATGTATCCGCAATTGTTATAATTAGTTATCTTTACATTAAAATTGTATGTCCTGTTTGGCTGATTCCCAGTTATGCACTATTCATATTGTCACCTAGTGCAGTGAAAGTGATGCATCTCAATCCAATCAGTACTGGCCTGACCTGTGACAGAATTACACAGGGGGTGTGTGATGTACTATCCCCTTGATTGGCTGTAATATGGTATTTAAACTGGGAAGTTGGCCAAAATCAGGTTTGCCTTTGATAAAGCCTGGCAAAATGCGCATCAGGAATATCTGTTGAATCCTCTAATCATTAGTATATGTTGCTCTATACTGTAGAATTGAGATATAATAATAGATTTTTGCAATTCATGAATGCACGGACCCAAATAGTTTTAATTATTGTGTGAGCACTACTTTATTATAGTTAATTGTTATGGGGACTATGTCCTCTTTAGCGAGTTATTGATTTTTTGTAGCGCTCACACAATGGGACAACCGTTGCTAATTGCTCCTTGATTGAGCTTTTCTTGCCCACCTTATTTGATGGTACTTTGAATTTAGGTGATTTACGCTGCTGGGAATTATTATCTATTATTATCTGTTATTGTAATAATTCTATTTCATGTTTTATTCATTATATTAATAAAGGTTACGTTTTAGTTCTTTCCTGAGGGATAGTCTCATTCCCATATTGTGTCCAAAGCGAGTGCTCTGTAATTCTGTATGTGCCTTTATTTTTCTTCCTTTAATTTGTTTATTATACAATTGGCATTGAGCATCCCCCACCGTTATTCGTATGGAATTTTTCCTTATGTATTTGATTAATAAGTGGGTCTTCTATAATACAGTATACTTACTACTACTTCTAAGTATCAACAATAAATAAGTAAAAATGTCCATCATTTATGCAGAGTTTAAACATACTTATATTATAGTGTGATTTAGCACAACACAACATAAGGGTATCAAAAGATTTTGGCCACTACCTAAAAGGATAGTCACTCAAGCAATCATTATATATAGTGCTATTAAACATTCATGTCATATTCTTTCTAGAATCACTTTAGTCTCTTCATGTCCTAATGTGCTAATATTGCTTCTTTGGGTGATGTTAATCCTTGGATGTTTCCCAGAGAACTTTCTCTGTACAGATGCTTAAAACAATACAGAACAAAATAATGTAGTTTATAAAGTTACAAGATCTGATATTTTGCTATCATAGCAATTTTAGGCAATAAATGATCACTATTATATAGAAATGGTTTTAATAGATAGAACTTTTTTCTTCTTTCCTTATCAGTAGTTTGCAATCCCAACTTTCACTTTGCACTAGTGGTGCTATTTTCTTGTAATCAGTTTTTATTAAAAGCTCTAATCAAACCCGAGCTCTATGTTTTATCAGATTGATACGTGGGTCATTTAAACACAGACAGATTAACATTTATCTATTTATTTATTTTTAATAGAGACATCTATTTGGTCATTAAAGGGACAGTAAAGTAATAATTAGACATTCATGATTTAGACAGAGCATACAATTTTAAACAACTTTCCAATTTACTTCTATTATTTAATTATATTCCTTCTCTTGTTATCCTTTGTTGAAAAGTTTATCAATATACATATAGGGCTTTATTCAAAGAGATGCACCATATATCCTAGAGCAAGCTCACTTTAATCTGCATTGTATTCCCATGTGTAGTATAAAATGAAATGTGGGGAGAATATGCTGCTGATATTCATGCCAATGGTATGGAGTTCTCAAGCAGCACTTTAAAATAACAAGCAGAGAAATTGTAATTTTTATTTTCGGGGGGGGGGGGGGGATTTTTTTCATAGGTTTTTATTTTAAGCATTTCTTTTTAAATGTAATTATTATTTTTTTCTGTAACTAGAGACATAAAAAGATTAAGGGCCAGATTACAAGTTAATAACAAAATATTGATTCTGCAAAAGTGATATCTGCGCTAAACTGAGTAATACCAGCGCACGCAAATGTGCACTGGTATTACAAGTGAGGTGCAATGTGAACGCAACCACACGTTCGCATTTTACGGAAGTAATGCACTCATGAGAGCGCACTTCCATAAGCACAGCATGAGAACTAGCGCAGTGAAGGATGTTAGTCACACAGCGATGGGCAGCAAATATTAATATATATGTATATAAGCATATACATGTATATTTACTGGGAACACACAGTCTCCATAGACTACAATGTAAAGGGACTTTCAATGCCATTTTTTTTCTAATACCCCACACCCGCCACTTTTAACCCCTTATAACCACTTATAGCTTTTAGCAGTTATCTTTTTTAAAAATAAAAATGTTAAAAACAAATTATTGTATAACCAAAACACACCACTTTATTTTGGGGTCAATTGGGGGACATTTAGAAAATTAAAGTGAAGGTAAAGTTTTAGTTATTAAACTTCTTTCCCTGTAAATAGTAGCCAAATAAATGTGAGTTTAACCCCTTAGTGACAACTGACGTACCAGGTACGTCCTGCAAAAACTAGCAGTTAGTGACAACGGACGTACCTGGTACGTCAGTTGTCTAAGAGAGTGCTGGAAGCGATCGAGACGAGCGATTGAGGCATCCTGCAATACCCTTTGAAAAGCATCCGATGCAGAGAGAGCCACTCTGTGGCCCTCTCTGCACCGGTAGCGATGGTGCCGTTCGTTGGTGGGTGGGAGCTTACAGGGGAGGCGGGTGGGCGGCCCATCGCTCCCCGGCATCCGGTTCCTGCAAGTGTTTTGTGCACGCCGGATGCTGGGAGCGTGCAGAGGGGGGCCTGCGGGGGGGCAGCAACCACTGACACCAATTATTAGAGAAGAGAGGGGGGGGCAGAAAACGTTTTTTTTTTTTTAAAAAATAATAGGATCTGCTAGGGTAGGGGGATGGGGGGGGGGGCAGCTACACTACAGAAAAAGCTGTGTTTAGCAAAAAAAAAAAAAAAAAAAAAAAAAAAAAACCTTTCTTTTTTTGGGAAAACTGGGTACTGGCAGACAGCTGCCAGTAGCCAAGATGGTGGCAAATAGGTAGGTTGGGAGGGTTAGAGAGCTGTTTGGGGGGGATCAGGGAGGTTGGGGGCTAAGGCAGGGGTCCATCACAGATTAATAATTAAAAAAAAATAAAAATAAATAAAAAACACCTTTTATTTTAGTACTGGCAGACTTTCTGCCAGTACTTAAGATGGCGGGGACAATTGTGGGGTGGGGGAGGGAAGAGAGCTGTTTGGGAGGGATCAGCGGGTGGGATGTGTCAGGTGGGAGGCTGATCTCTACACTAAAGCTAAAATTAACCCTGCAAGCTCTCTACAAGCTACCTAATTAACCCCTTAACTGCTGGGCATAATACAAGTGTGGTGCGCAGCAGCATTTAGTGGCCTCCTAATTGCCAAAAAGCAACGCCAAAGCCATATATGTCTGCTATTTCTGAACAAAAGAGATCCCAGAGAAGCATTTACAACCATTTGTGACATAATTGCACAAGCTGTTTGTAAATAATTTCAGTGAGAAACCTAAAGTTTGTGAAAAATGTAACTTTTTTTTTATTTGCTCGCATTTGGCGGTGAAATGGTGGCATGAAATGTACCAAAATGGGCCTAGATCAATACTTTGGGTTGTCTACTACACTAAACTAAAGCTAAAATTAACCCTTCAAGGTCTCTACAAGCTCCCTAATTAACCCCTTCACTACTGGGCATAATACACGTGTGGTGCACAGCGGCATTTAGTGGCCTTCTAATTACCAAAAAGCAATGCCAAAGCCATATAAGTCTGGTATTTCTGAACAAAGAGGATCCCAGAGAAGCATTTACAACCATTTGTGCCATAATTGCACAAACTGTTTGTAAATAATTTCAGTGAGAAACCTAAAGTTTGTGACAAAATTTGTGAAAAAGTGAACGATTTTCTTTATTTGCTCGCATTTGGCAGTGAAATGGTGGCATGAAATATACCAAAATGGGCATAAATCAATAGTTTGGGTTGTCTTCTAAAAAAAAATATATACATGTCAAGGGATATTCAGAGATTACGGACAGATATCAGTGTTCCAATGTAACTAGCGCTAATTTTGAAAAAAAGTGGTTTGGAAATAGCAAAGTGCTACTTGTATTTATTGCCCTATAACTTGCAAAAAAAGCAAAGATCATGTAAACATTGGGTATTTCTAAACTCAGGACAAAATTTAGAAACTATTTAGCATGGGTGTTTTTTGATGGTCGTAGATGTATAACAAATTTTTGGGGTCAAAGTTAGAAAAAGTGTGATTTTTTCAATTTTTTCCTCATATTTTATATTTTTTTTATAGTAAATTATAAGATATGATGAAAATAATGTTATCTTTAGAAAGTCCATTTAATGGCGAGAAAAACGGTATATAATATGTGTGGGTACAGTAAATGAGTAAGAGGAAAATTACAGCTAAACACAAACACTGCAGAAATGTAAAAATAGCCATTGTCATTAAGGGTAAGAAAATTGAAAAATGGTCCGGTCATTAAGGGGTTAATTCATCAAAATTTTCGTTTCGCTATATTAATGTATTTATTACCTCTTCTTTATCCGATTCATCAGACTGTTTAAACAGCCCGTTTTTTTGTTTTTTTTTCCTTATCCTGGTCACGTTTTTTTCTAAGCCAATAGAGACACTGGCCGTTAGGCGGCCGTCAAATTACGTCACCGCAAAACTCTAACTAATGCGCATGCGTTGTATTTACTTCCTATGTGTTAGGCTCAACGCGCGTTCTAGTTTTGCGCATGCGCTTTCCTCGATTCCTCCGGCTATGTCTTGTATTTTGTCAAAATAGGTCACGCAGGCGCAAATACAAATTACGGCAAATGGTGCGCATGCGCAATTGCTCATGAAAACGTGAACGAGCTTTTGAATGACGTACAGAGCAGGTGGGACTGCTCTGTACATAATGTAATGAATAATCCGGAAATCAATGGAGGGAGGAGCAACAAACGGCCGGGAGAGTAAATATAACATGTTTATAACACTATAATCTATATACTTATATTTTAAAAAAAAATAGCGATCATGTTATTTTGGACTTATATAATATATTACAGGCGACGAAACCACTAAACTTAACCTTCACTTTAACCAGAGGTCTGATTTCACTTGTAATGGCTGGTTATTTATTGCACGCCCGTAAAGGGGGCAAATGTTCCCATTTGCGGCCACTCAATAAATTAGCGCTCCCCTCTAGCCCTAAATCTTTAGTTGGTCCGAAAATAAAACTATGCACTATGCATATACAAGTACTTTTTTCTGTTCTGCTGTCTGACTCTATGCCATTGCTTATGGTGCTCTCCAGCAAGTAGATGTTGAAGATTTGCAGCAAAAATACAGGTGTGTTTGCATTCCAAGCCAATATGGCTGCCTGTAGAGTACAAGGGCACATATTTTCCTGCAACATTTCATGCCTCAGTTTACAACCCAAGCTGGGCTTCTTGATTGAATTTTTCAAGCAGATTTTTTTACAGGTTTGTAATCTTGCTTGATTTTGATAACTTTTTTGCTCTAGGACAGTAATGTCAGGGCTTTATAATTAAAAACTCACCAGCAAAGAGAGAAATCACAGTAAAATCTTTAGGGGGTTTTGAGCATTATATTGTTATGTAGGTGTCTCATTCCCAACCAGGACCCTGCATACCTAGATAAATAGCTCTCAAGCTAAAATGTTCTTTTTTTCTTTTATTTCATATTCTTTGAGAGAACCTTGCAGTACTGATGAGACTTTTCAGATAATTTTGCTAGACCACAGAGCTTTAGATCATCCAGCACTTAGAGTTCTAAAAGCCCAAAACTGCTAAGGATACACATTTCTGAATATTTTAAAAAACACACATTGGTTAGTGTCAAAGTATTATTAACAGAGATTATGACAGAGTAGGTACTGGTCTGGCACTGGAGTAGTGGCAGGCTCATAGATCTGGATCCATGATGCTCTGGGACACAAGGCTGGATCTAGGTACCACTGGGATACAAGGTTGGATCCAGGTACCACTAGAACACAAGGCTGGATCCAGGTACCACTAGAACACAAGGCTGGATCCAGGTACCACTGGGACACAAGGCTGGATCCAGGTACCATTTGGCCACAAGGCTGGATTCAGGCATTACTCGGATACAAGGCTGGATATTGGTACCTCTGGAGCAGGCTGAAGGAGACTGAATACCAGGCAGAGTACATAAACAGCACCAGAAATCAGGCAAAAAGTCCATTACTGAATCAAACCGTACAGTCAATAATGAAGAAGGGAATATCCAAGGCGTTGTCAGGTACCAGGCAAAAGTCAAAACCAAAATTCAAGAAAATAAACAGGGGGCTTCAAACAGAAAGTTGGACTCAATGTCAGGTCAGGGAGTGGCTAGCCAAGCTGGTTTACATAGTCTGTGATAATTGCAAAACCACAAATAACTGACAGATAGGAGGAGCCTCCAGTGGCTCAGAGGGAAAGTGTAGGGCTAAGCAAAGAGCCAGAAAGAGAAGGACCTGAGTTCAAATACCTATGGGTCTATGGGTGATAAACAAAAAATAAAATATTCAGCTAGAATACAAGTGTTGCAGTACGGCTATTACCACTGAAAAATTGGCCATTGCGATGTTGCAAGTATTTTTAGCCTGTAATGCAACGTCCATTCCGACCTAAAAAAAATGACGTTTGAGGGCGGGATTTTCCATAGCGTCGCATTACAGGCTGTGCGTTCTGGCTAAAATGCTTGCGTTACAGCCTATACCGACACAATCCATTCCACCATCTGAGAGCAGTAGTTTTGGATTTTGCAAAACAAAAATGTTTCACAAAATTAACCCCTAAACTGCTGCCCTACCGCATCGCAAATACTATAATAAATGTATTAACCCCTAATCTGTCACCCATGCACATCGCCGACACTAAAATAAACCTAATAACCCATAAAACACCAGCACCCCACATCGCCAACACTATATAAACCTATTAACACCTAATCGGCCTCTCCCAAAACTAAATAAAGCTATTAATCCTAAACCGCTGGCGCTCATATCGCAACCAGTGTCCCCTCTAAGGCAAGTTTTATGAGCGATCCAGCAGTGACACAGTTAATAAGGGAACCACACCTTGCAGTCTGCATTGCGCAATGTTTGCTAATTGCTCCTATTAACTGTTTCATTGCTGGGTCACTCACTAAACTGGCCTTAAAGGGAGCACTGATCGCAACTAATAAAAAAAAAACCTGTTAACCTCTAAACCACCAGCCCCCCACATCGTAACTAACAAACTAAACCTATTAACCCCTAAACAGCCGGGCCCCCACATCGCAAAACACTAAATTAAACTATTAACCCCTAAACCTAACACCCCCCTAACTTTAAATTCAATGTTACGATATAACTATCTTAAAATAAATAAAAAATTACCTGTGAAAAAAACTAAAATTAAACTATAAATTAACCTAACATTACTATTCTAATAAAATAAAAAAAACTACAAATTAAAAACCTTAATTTAAAATGTTAAAAAAACATAATACTGTGAAAAAAAATAAAAAATCTAAGATTACAAAAATAAAAAACACTAAATTGCGAAAATTAAAAAACTCTAAGATTACAAAAAATAATAAATTAAATTATCAAAAATAAAAACAATTACACCTAATCTAATAGCCCTATAAAAATAAAAAGTCCCCCAAAATAAAAACACCCCGTAACCTACAATAAACTACCAATAGCCCTTAAAAGGGCCTTTTGTAGGGCATTGCCCTAAATTAAACAGCTCTTTTACCTTGAAAAAAAATACAAAGTCACCCCAAAAGTAAAACCCACCACCCAACAAACACCCCAAAATAAAAAAAAAACCTAAGTTACACATTTCCCCTAAAGGGGCATTTGTATGGGCATTGTCCTTAAAAGGGCATTCAGCTCTTTTACAAGTCCAAAGCCCTAATTAAAAAAAAAAAAAATCCCCCCCCAAAAAAAAACTAACACTAACCCCATAAAATCTATTCACGGTTCCTGAAGTTCGGACATCCATTTTCATCCAGGCGGTGAGAAGTCTTCATCCAGGCAGCGAAAAGTCTTCATCCAGGTCGCAAGAATTCTTCATCCAGACGACGACACCTTCATACATCTCGGGGAGGTCTTCTATCTTCATCCTGGCAGAGCAGAGTGGATCTATCCTGGACGGTGATAACATCCTCCGCGGAGCATCCTCTTCATACAATAACCGCCGTACACTGAAGTTAAATGCAAGGTACCCGTTTCAAAATGGCGTACCTTGCATTCCTATTGGCTGATTTGATTCTTTAAATTCACATCAGTCTATAGGATGAGAGCTTCTGAAATCCTATCGGCTGTTCAAATCAGTCAATAGGATGAGAGCTTCTGAAATCCTATTGGCTGTTCAAATCAGACTTCAGCTGCCGTGGACCTACTGCTGCCCCCAAAAGGAGCCAGATTTAAGACGGTGAGTAAAATCTTTGGGGCTTAGTCTTTGAGAGAATTTATTTTTGGGGGAGGGATTTTTTTTATGATAGATTTTTTTGCCAAAAGAGCTCTAATCATATAATCATAAAATCATAAAAATTTGAAATCAATATTGGCATCTAGTGCATATAAAGACAATAAGAAACAGATCCAAACTCAAAAAGATCTATGTGGGGAAAAGACATCCGTTTTTTTCCCCTGTTACTCCTGTAAAGCCTGTCAACATAGCTATAAAAGGTGTTCTTTTAATGTCCCCACTACCGGAGAAGACATTTTAATTAAGGATTGCATTAGATGTACAACTAAAGGGGTGATTTATGTACTGCAGTGCACCTGTAATTTGTTATATTTTAGAGAAACCAAAAGGATGATTAGGGATAGGATTAGGGAACATCTCCTATGTATAGAAAAAAATGTAGAAGACACAAGGCTTTACAAACATTTTAAAGAAGTCCATAATGGGAGGACTAAATATCTGAAATATTGGGGTATCCAGCATGTTAAACTAAATTGGAGGGGGGTAATATAGATAAATATTTACGATTGAAGAAGGCAGAATATATTTATAAATATGATACTTTATATCCTGCTGGCTTCATATCAGTTAGACATTTCACCTTTTCTACTAGACTAAGGAATTTTTTCCATCAATTTTTTTTCAATATTTTCTATTTTTATATTATATATATATCACTTATATTTAAGGATCATATTTTTAATATTTATGATCAATTAATTCATTTAGTGTCACGCAATGCACTTTCATATTCATATGTATTCACTTTTTATTCATTGTAAATTCAGATATCTGATTAAGATATATACCTATGACTTTAGTATATTCACATTAAAACTATATTTCACTTGTAGGGAGTTTTCTCTCCTTTTTTATCTCTCTATCCACTATGTATACATGAGTAATAATAAGTTGCTACACATCCCGAGTTTAGGAGTTATGAATTTTTTGATACTATTATTTGTTGCCTATATGACCACATTGTCGCAAAAACTACTATATCTACAATATACCACCTTTAGGATTCATCAATTAGGCTTAACCAATAAGAAATCCGGATTACCGTTTAAAACAAGCCTAGTACTGCGATAGCTTCATCTTGAAAAAGCCCTGCAAAGGGAGAAATGCGTTGATGTGTATTGCCTGCAGTACTGATTTTCTTTACCTGTCTATGGACTTTTGCCTATAACACAAAGTTGCCGTGGTGCAGATTGACAGCTCGACAGAGGCATATTGGAAGCCTAAGGAGCTAATGGAGTGACACAGACACCCGGCGCTTTGTATTGCATATAACTGCGGAATGGATTGCAGATAAGCTGTGCAGTGATCTGTTGTAATCGACACAGACCACCTTTTGGAGTCTCACAGATTTTACCAAAACTACAGGTATTCTGCATGCTGTGTGCACTTAAAGAGCGGATACAATATCGACATCAGAATCAGCAGAATATTTAATTCGGCTGAGAGCACTGACCGGACCAATAGGATTCAAGTTACGAGACAGCTCCCACATACTGTGCCATCAAGCGGTCACGTGAGTGTGTTTGTACGGAGGTGCTACGGCTGTTAGCCGATAGTCGTCAGACTTTGATCATTATCCGGACAAGTAAGGTAGTAAACATTGTGTTACCTTGAATCTTTTCAGGAGTTCTTTCTTCATTGTTTGCTGGAACTTATATTTATATTTTTATGTGGTGGCAACTTTTATAACGGAGACGTCCGTTTTTTTTATTTCATTTTATCTGGTTTTATGCTATATGTGTGTTTCTTGAATGTTTAATTAAATTTGGCATAGCCATTGTTCATCTTTTTGGTTATAATTGATTCCCTCTGTGGGATTTAGTATTATATCCACCGTCAGCTGTAGCGCTCCTATTTTTCTCATTTTTTCAGCTCTAATCAGTTCTTTGGCCAAAATAGCTATAATCACTTAAACCAGGGTGCTGCCCTACAAATGTCCTTTTCAGGCTGATTTTCAGATTAGGTTTTTTAAAACATAGTTGTTGTTTTCGGGGGGTATTTTAGTTTTAGTATAGGGATTTTTTAGGGGACTTAAGTTTAGAAAAGGGTAGCGGGGTAGCTTGCGATGGGGAATGTAGCAGTTTAGGGGTTATCAGAGTAGAGGGCTTATTGCAATAGAGTTAACGCATGAGAAAAGGTGTTTCTTTTTTTAACATCGCTGCTCCATTGAAATCAATGGGGTTATTGTGATATTGCAAACATAATATCCTCTGGTTAACCTTTTGCATGCTTTGGTTTTCGCTTGAGCACAACATTTTTACTTTCAACTTGTAATAACAGCGCTACCCAACGCAAGCAAAAAGTTAACTTCTAGCGACGATAATGTTTGAGGGGAAGTGAAAATTACTGCTTCACTTGTAATCTAGCAAAAAATATTGAAAGAAATATTAATAATAATTATTATAGATACTGTAATATTTGTATATATATATATATATATATATATTCTATGAATTATTTAGAATTTTTTAGTACATCTATAAAAATATATTTTAATTTATTAATATTTTTCAATATTTTATAATTAATAAATATATAATGCAACTCATGTCGTATTAGTGCACATGAAGAAGTAATGTACTCCTGTCGGGTTTAGACCTAAAGCGTGAAACTCGAAAATGCATTATGCATACGTTACTTCACATATAAATTTTTTTTAATATATATATATATTTTATTATGTTAATGTAAAATATATCTATACTTACAGTGGGGCAAAAAAGTATTTAGTCAGCCACCAATTGTGCAAGTTCTCCCACTTAAGAAGATGAGAGAGGCCTGTAATTTTCATCATAGGTATACCTCAACTATGGAGACAAAATGTGGAAACAAATCCAGACAATCACATTGTCTGATTTGGAAAGAATTTATTTGCATATTATGGTGGAAAAAAAGTATTTGATCACCTACAAACAAGCAAGATTTCTGGCTCTCAGAGACCTGTATCTTCTTCTTTAAGAGGCTCCTCTGTCCTCCACTCTGTATTAATGGCACCTGTTTGAACTTGTTATCAGTATAAAAGACACCTGTCCACAACCTCAAACAGTCACACTCCAAACTCCACTATGGTGAAGACCAAAGAGCTGTCGAAGGACACCTGAAACAAAATTGTAGACCTGCACCAGGCTGGGAAGACTGAATCTGCAATAGGCAAGCAGCTTGGTGTGAAGAAATCAACTGTGGGAGCAATAATTAGAAAATGGAAGACATACAAGACTACTGATAATCTCCCTCGATCTGGGGCTCCACGCAAGATGTCACCCCGTGGGGTCAAAATGATCACAAGAGCGGTGAGCAAACATCCCAGAACCACACGGGGGGGACCTAGTGAATGACCTGCAGAGAGCTGGGACCAACGTAAAAAAGGCTACCATCAGTAACACACTACGCCGCCAGGGACTCAGATCCTGCAGTGACAGATGTGTCCCCCTGCTTAAGCCAGTACATGTCCAGGCCCGTCTGAAGTATGCTAGAGAGCATTTGGATGATCCAGAAGCGGATTGAGAGAATGTCATATGGTCAGATGAAACCAAAGTAGAACTGCTTGGTAGAAACACAACTCATCGTGTTTGGAGGAGAGAGAATGCTGAGTTGCAACCAAAGAGCACCATACCCACTGTGAAGCATGGGGGTGGCAACATCATGCTTTGGGGCTGTTTCTCTGCAAAGGGAACAGGACGACTGATCCATGTACATGAAAGAATGAATGGGGCCATGTATTGTGAGATTTTGAGTACAAACCTCCTTTCATCAGCACATCAGCAAGGGCATTGAACATGAAACGTGGCTGGGTCTTTCAGCATGACAATGATCCCAAACACACCGCCCGGGCAATGAAGGACTGGCTTCGTAAGAAGCATTTCAAGGTCCTGGAGTGGCCTAGCCAGTCTCCAGATCTCAACCCCATAGAAAACCTTTGGAGGGAGTTGAAAGTCTGTGTTGCCCAGCGACAGCCCCAAAACATCACTGCTCTAGAGGAGATCTGCATGCAGGAATGGGTCAACATACCAGCAACAGTGTTTGACAACCTTGTGAAGACTTACAGAAAACATTTGACCTCTGTCATTGCCAACAAAGGATATATAACAAAGTATTGAGATGAACTTTTGATATTGACCAAATACTTATTTTCCACCATAATTTGCAAATAAATTCTTTCCAAATCAGACAATGTGATTGTCTGGATTTGTTTCCACATGTTGTCTCTCATAGTTGAGGTATACCTATGATGAAAATTACAGGCCTCTCTCATCTTCTTAAGTGGGAGAACTTGCACAATTGGTGGGTGACTAAATACTTTTTTGCCCCACTGTATATATCTATAGGAATATATATATAGGTATAGGTATTTAAATATATATATATAGATATATATATATATATATATATATATATATATATATATATACAGGGAGTGCAGAATTATTAGGCAAATGAGTATTTTGACCACATCATCCTCTTTATGCATGTTGTCTTACTCCAAGCTGTATAGGCTCGAAAGCCTACTACCAATTAAGCATATTAGGTGATGTGCATCTCTGTAATGAGAAGCGGTGTGGTCTAATGACATCAACACCCTATATCAGGTGTGCATAATTATTAGGCAACTTCCTTTCCTTTGGCAAAATGGGCCAAAAGAAGGACTTGACAGGCTCAGAAAAGTCAAAAATAGTGAGATATCTTGCAGAGGGATGCAGCACTCTTAAAATTGCAAAGCTTCTGAAGCGTGATCATTGAACAATCAAGCGTTTCATTCAAAATAGTCAACAGGGTCACAAGAAGTGTGTGGAAAAACCAAGGCGCAAAATAACTGCCCATGAACTGAGAAAAGTCAAGCGTGCAGCTGCCAAGATGCCACTTGCCACCAGTTTGGCCATATTTCAGAGCTGCAACATCACTGGAGTGCCCAAAAGCACAAGGTGTGCAATACTCAGAGACATGGCCAAGGTAAGAAAGGCTGAAAGACGACCACCACTGAACAAGACACACAAGCTGAAACGTCAAGACTGGGCCAAGAAATATCTCAAGACTGATTTTTCTAAGGTTTTATGGACTGATGAAATGAGAGTGAGTCTTGATGGGCCAGATGGATGGGCCCGTGGCTGGATTGGTAAAGGGCAGAGAGCTCCAGTCCGACTCAGACGCCAGCAAGGTGGAGGTGGAGTACTGGTTTGGGCTGGTATCATCAAAGATGAGCTTGTGGGGCCTTTTCGGGTTGAGGATGGAGTCAAGCTCAACTCCCAGTCCTACTGCCAGTTTCTGGAAGACACCTTCTTCAAGCAGTGGTACAGGAAGAAGTCTGCATCCTTCAAGAAAAACATGATTTTCATGCAGGACAATGCTCCATCACACGAGTCCAAGTACTCCACAGCGTGGCTGGCAAGAAAGGGTATAAAAGAAGAAAATCTAATGACATGGCCTCCTTGTTCACCTGATCTGAACCCCATTGAGAACCTGTGGTCCATCATCAAATGTGAGATTTACAAGGAGGGAAAACAGTACACCTCTATGAACAGTGTCTGGGAGGCTGTGGTTGCTGCTGCACGCAATGTTGATGGTGAACAGATCAAAACACTGACAGAATCCATGGATGGCAGGCTTTTGAGTGTCCTTGCAAAGAAAGGTGGCTATATTGGTCACTGATTTGTTTTTGTTTTGTTTTTGAATGTCAGAAATGTATATTTGTGAATGTTGAGATGTTATATTGGTTTCACTGGTAAAAATAAATAATTGAAATGGGTATATATTTGTTTTTTGTTAAGTTGCCTAATAATTATGCACAGTAATAGTCACCTGCACACACAGATATCCCCCTAAAATAGCTATAACTAAAAACAAACTAAAAACTACTTCCAAAACTATTCAGCTTTGATATTAATGAGTTTTTTGGGTTCATTGAGAACATGGTTGTTGTTCAATAATAAAATTAATCCTCAAAAATACAACTTGCCTAATAATTCTGCACTCCCTGTATATATATATATATATATATTAGTGATGTCGCGAATTGTTCGCTGGCAAATAGTTCCCGGCGAACATAGCATGTTTGCGCTCGCCGCGGCGGCCGAACATATGCGATGTTCGATCCGCCCCTTATTCGTCATCATTGAGTAATACTTTGACCCTGTACCTCACAGTCAGCAGGCACATTCCAACCAATCAGCAGCAGACCCTCCCTCCCAGACCCTCCTACCTCCTGGACAGCATCCATTTTAGATTAATTCGGAAGCTGCATTGTAAGTGAGAGGAGGGACAGTGTAGCTGCTGCTGATTTAGTAGGGAAATCTATAGCTAGGCTAGTTTATTCAGTGTCCACTACAGTCCTGAAGGACTCATCTGATCTCTGCTGTAAGGACAGCACCCCAAAAAGCCCTTTTTAGGGCTGCTTTTTTTTTTCCTGTGTAATCTAATTGCAGTTGCCTGCCTGCCAGCGTGTGTGTCAGGCTCACAGCGTATACTGTGCCCACTTGCCCAGTGCCACCACTCATATCTGGTGTAACAGTAGTGTAGATTTAAAAATAACAACACTTTTTTGACTGTGTTAAATAATAGCAGTCAGTTTCCTTCACACGTGTGCGTTTAAGTGCCACTCATATCTGTTGTCACAGTAGCTTGCACGCATAGTACCACTAATCGAAAAAAAAATGACAGGCAGAGGCAGGCCACCCCGCAGGGGCCGTCGTGTTCGTGGTGCTGTGATTCCCTTTGGCCCTAGAATAATGCCCAGTGTTCAGTGGCCACATACCCCGAACTCGAACATTTCTGACTTTGAGGACATAGTTGACTGGCTTGCACAGGACACCCAATCTTCTACAGCTTCCGCTCTGAACCTTGACGCACCATCCTATACTATATTAGTTAACAGTACAGTCAAAGAAGTTAGAGGGAGGGGGAAAATATGTTGGGAAAGCGAACTGGGAGGGGGGTAGAGTATTGAGGGGGAGCAGAAAAATTGTGGGGTTTATTTTTTTTGTCAGGTGGGAGGCTGATCTCTACACTAAAGCTACAATTAACCCTACAAGCTACCTAATTAACCCCTTAACTGCTGGGCATAGTGGGGTGCGCAGCCGCATTTAGCGGCCTTCTAATTACCAAAAAGCAATGCCAAAGCCATATATGTCTGCTATTTCTGAACAAAGGGGATCCCAAAGAAGCATTTACAACCATTTGTGCCATAATTGCACAAGCTGTTTGTAAATCATTTCAGTGAGAAATCTAAAGTTAGTGAAAAAGTTAACGATGTTTTATTTGATCGCATTTGGCGGTGAAATGGTGGCATGAAATTTACCAAAATAGTTTTAGATCAATACTTTTGGTTGTCTACTACATTACACTACACTAAAGCTAAAATTAACCCTACAAGCTCCCTACAAGCTATATTATTAACCCCTTCACTGCTGGGCATAATACAAGGGTGGTGTGCAGCGGCATTTAGCGGCCTTCTAATTACCAAAAAGTAATGCCAAAAAAACAATTGCACAAGCTGTTTGTAAATAATTTCAGCGAGAAACCTAAAATTTGGGAAAAGGTTTGGCAGTGAAATGGTGGCATGAAATATACTAGATCAATACTTTGGGTTGTCTAGTAGAAAAAATATATACATGTGAAGGGTTATTCAGGGCTTCCTGACAGATATCAGTTTTACAATGTAACTATCGCTAATTTTGAAAGAAATTATTTGGAAATAGCAAAGTGCTACTTGTACTTATTGCCCTATAACTTGAAAAAAGCAAAGAGCATGTAAACAGTGGGTATTTCTTTCTCTACAAATATACAAACCCTGATTCTTGGGGACTTAAACATTACCATTAACAACCCATCTGCCCCTGCTGCCTCTAAACTTCTTTCACTCACATCCTCCTTTGGTCTCTCGCAATCCACCCTATTCCCTACTCACCGTGATGGACACTCCTTCGACCTGGTATTTTCCTACCTCTGTTCTATATCTGACCTCACCTGTCGCCCTTTTCCCATTTCAGACCATCACCTGGTCACCTATAATATTAATGCAACAGCTAAACCCACTTCTCCATCCCGCCCCCGCACCTGTAGAAATCTACATGCTGTGGATCAGCTACAATTTTCAAAAATCATTCAAGATCTCCCTCACACTTCCACTATAAGCTGCCCTGATCTCGCTACAGCCCACTATAACAAAACTCTCTCCTCTGCACTAGACACACTTGCCCCTCCCCGACTGCGCAAAATATCATGCCGTCAGTTGCAGCCCTGGCACACTATTTGCAAAAATGCTCCCATACTGCTGAGCGTGTCTGGAGGAAAACTCACTCTGAACCTGATTTCATACACTATAAGTTTATTCTCCATTCATACACTTCTGCCCTTCACTTAATCAAGCAAACCTACTTCTCTTCTCTCATATCTACTCTTTCCTCAAACCCTATAGGACTCTTCTCCACCTTTAACTCTCTCCTCTACCCACCTGCTCCACCCCCCCCCCCCTGTCTGTCTTTAGTGCTCAAGACCTGGCAGATTACTTTTTAAACAAAACACATACTATCCAAAGCAACATCCCAACACAAACCTGTATTATTCCAACAACAGGCCCAGTTCCTCCCTCTGCCACCCCTTGCATCTTCCATCCAGCCACTGAGAATGAAGATTCTTCCTTACTATCTGCCTCACACCTGCCCACTTGACCCTATCCATTCCCATCTAATATCCTCCCTGCCTTTCACCCTCACTCCTGCTCTTACTCACATCTTCAACCTATATCTCTCTACCAGCTCATTCCCATCTTCTTTCAAACACGCAAAAGTCACTCCCATACTCAAAAAACCCTCCCTTGACCCTAATTCTCCTGAAAGCTACTGCTCCATATCACTGCTTCCACTAACATCAAAACTCCTTGGAAAAAATAGTTTACAATCGCCTAACCCACTTCCTGTCCACCAACTTCTTGCTTGACCCCCTGCAATCTGGATTCCGCCCCAAACACTCAACTGAGACTACCCTTACCAAGGTCACTGACAATCTTTTCTCTGCTAAAAATATTGGCCACTACTCTAGACTCATCTTACTTGACCTCTCAGCTGCCTTCGACACAGTTGACCACCCCCTCCTTCTACAGACCCTTAGTACTTTTCGCCTCTGTGACACTGCTCTTTCCTGGATTCACTCCTATGTGTGACACTCCTGTGTCATTTGCCGGTGACTCCTTTTTTCCAATGCCTCAGTCTGTTGGAGTACCTCAAGGATCTGTTCTGAGTCAACTACTCTTCTCCATTTATACTTCATCACTGGGTAAACTTATCAACAGTTATGGCTTCAAATATCACCTCTATGCTGATGACACCCAGATCTACCTCTCCACCCCTGCTCTCTCTCCCTCTGTCCTTTCTCATGTCAGCGACTGCTTATCTGGTATTTCTTCCTGTATGGCCTCTCACCACCTAAACATTAACATGTCCAAGACTGAGGTCCTTCTTATCCCCCCATATGCTCTATGCTGACTTCTGACTTTTCTATCCCTGTTGACGGCATCACCATTTCCCCATCGCACTAAGCCCGCTGCCTCGGACTTACACTTGACTCAAATCTATCCTTCGTCTCCCACATCCAATTGATTTCTACATCCTGCCGCAACCATCTACGCAATATTTCCAAGATTCACCCTTTTATGAGCACTAACACCACAAAGCAAATAATCCACTCCCTTGTTATTTACCGACTTGACTAGTGCACTAACCTACTTACTGGCCTTCCCCTTTCCCGCCGCTCCCCCCTTCAATCAATCCTAAATGCCTCTGCCAGGCTAATAAACCTTTCCCATCGCTCTGTATCTGCTG
This sequence comes from Bombina bombina, assembly GCF_027579735.1. Classification (NCBI taxonomy): domain Eukaryota; kingdom Metazoa; phylum Chordata; class Amphibia; order Anura; family Bombinatoridae; genus Bombina; species Bombina bombina. The sequence continues at coordinate 1,078,346,541 of NC_069503.1, read as the reverse complement.
CACCTCTCTGCGAGTCCTTTCATTGGCTCCCCATTCACAGCAGAATTAAATTCAAAATTCTCATCCTTACATACAAAGCTCTCACCAATGTCGCTTCCCTCTAGCTATCCTCTCTAACAAACAAGTATACTAGAGCCCGCCCACTAAGATCCCTCAATGACCTGCTCCTTGCATCCACGACTATCACCTCTTCTCATGCTAGACTGCAGTACTTCTGTCGTGCAGCACCTACCCTCTGGAACACTCTCCCTCATGCTGTCAGGTTTTGCCATAATCTTTCTTCCTTTAAATGCTCCCTGAAGACTTTTCTGTTCAGAGAAGTCTACCTACCAACTCAATAATAAATTAATTTCATGCATTAACATCTTTCTCAATCTTGCAGTCCTCGCCTCCTGTTTCTCAACCTCTTACCCTTTTAGATTGTAAGTTCCCACAGGAATAGGCCGCTCAATTCCTCCTGTATGTGTTTGTAAATTTTGTCCTGTCTCTTACAAGTTTTATATCATTGTTTTATTTAAATAAATTGTATCCATGGAAAGCGCTGCGGAATATGTTGGCGCTTCATAAATAAAGTATAAGAAAATAAAATATTTCTAAAATCAGGACACAATTTAGAAACCATTTAGCATGGGTGTTTTTTGGTGGTTGTAGATATGTAACAGATTTTGGGGGTCAAAGTTAGAAAAAGTGTGTTTTTTTCAATTTTGTCATCATATTTTATATATTTTTTTTATAGTAAATTATATAATATGATAAAAACACTTTTTGAATCACCAGCTCCTACTAAGCATGTGCAAGAATTCTCAGAATATACGTATATGCATTTGTGATTGGCTGATGAAATAGAAATGAAATAGACAAAACTTTGAAATTTGTCAGAAAAAAATTTACTACTTATTTGAAGTTCAGATTGTGGGGCATATTTATCAAAGCATCAACTGAAAATACGCTTGAATTCCACGTCGTATTTGTCGCGAGATTGATCTGCCGTAGTTATCAAAGCATCAAGATCGGCAAATGTTGAAATTTGTGGCGTAATATACGATCCCGTGATCTAAATCTGATGCAGATCGATGCTTGCGTCATTACAGATGTTTCGAATTCAGATTCAACTCTATTTGACCCTTTTCCCAAATGATCAAACATTTAACAAGTACGCTCGTGTGTATTCCGACGCAGCGTAACTAGTTTTCAATCTGCCACCCTTGAGGCCGCAGATGCCATAGAACTCAATGGGAGTCTGAAAACACAGAAAGCTTATGAAGTATATTACATAATAAAAGTAAATTAGAAACTTTATTAAAATTATATACCCTTTCTAAATCAAACACTATTATTGCTCCACATTTGGTGCACTAGTAGATATAGGGATAGAAATGAAAAATACATGACTACTTATGGATTATGTTACAGCTTTGTCTTTCATTACAAAGCAAGAGGACAATATTATTTCTCCAAATTTGGTGCAAAGTTTTGCCCCAAACTTGTCGCACTAATAGATATAGAGATAAAAATGAAATAAATACACAACATAATATAGCTAACTTTCCTTTTTTATTTTTTGGAAAAATCTATGTGCACCATGTTTAAGCCATGTAATACAAGTCACACTCTCCACTTCATGCCAAATTTGACTCAACACTTTTCACAGCAATTATGATGCAAACTCCTAAACAACCCACACACTAGTGAACTTTTCAACCACTTTTGATTGAAATATGCATAATTACATGATTTATGACATCTGCCAATCTGATTCAAATATACATTATAAACTATCACTAACAAATCAAATTGCTTGATACTTGTGTCATTGATCACTCATCAGAACTTTTAAGTGCCATTTGTTATATTGTGTATTATACTTTGAAAGTATGTATAGTATCTCACAAAAGTGAGTACACCCCTCACATTTTTGTAAATATTTTATTATATCTTTTCATGTGACAATACTGAAGAAATGACACTTTGCTACAATGTAAAGTAGTGAGTGTACAGCCTGTATAACAGTGTAAATTTGCTGTCCCCTCAAAATAAATCAACACACAGCCATTAATGTCTAAACCGTTGGCAACAAATGTGAGTACACCCCTAAATGGAAATGTCCAAATTGGGCCCAATTAGCCATTTTCCCTCCCCGGTGTCATGTGCCTTGTTGGTGTTACAAGGTCTCAGGTGTGAATGGGGAGCAGGTGTGTTAAATTTGGTGTTATTGCTCTCACACTCTCTCATACTGGTCACTGGAAGTTCAACATGGCACCTCATGACAAAGAGCTCTCTGAGGATCTGAAAAAAATAATTGTTGCTTTACATAAAGATGGCCTAGGCTATAAGAAGATTGCCAAGACCCTGAAACTGAGCTGCAGCACGGTGAGCAAGACCATATGGTTTAACAGGACAGGTTCCACTCAGAACAGGCCTCGCCATGTTCGACCAAAGAAGTTGAGTGCACGTGATCAGCGTCATATCTAGAGGTTTTCTTTGGGAAATAAGTATGAATATATGAGTGCTGCCAGCATTGCTGCAGAGGTTGAAGGGGTAGGGGGACAGCCTGTCAGTGCTCAGACCATACGCCGTACACTGCATCAAACTGGTCTGCATGGCTGTCGTCCCAGAAGGAAGCCTTTTCTAAAGATGATGCACGAGAAAGCCCGCAAACAGTTTGCTGAAGACAAGCAGACTAAGGACATGGATTACTGGAACCATGTCTTGTGGTCCAATGAGACCAAGATAAACTTATTTGGTTCAGATGGTGTCAAGCGTGTGTGGCGGCAACCAGGTGAGGAGTACAAAGGCAAGTGTGTCTTGCCTACAGTCAAGCATGGTGGTGGGAGTGTCATGGTCTGGACCTGCATGAGTGCTGCCGGCACTGGGGAGCTACAGTTCATTGAGGAAACCATGAATGCCAACATGTACTGTGACATACTGAAGCAGAGCATGATCCCCTCCCATTCCAACATGAACAAAAAAAGGAACTTAGGGACATGTAAATATGTTTGCAAAAGATTTCTGTCATAACACACACACACACACACACACACACACACACACATATATATATATATATATATATATATATATACACACAAGTATGTGCAAAGATATATGTACAAATTCTAGCATTAATAATCATTTATAAAAAAAAAGAGATAAAAGCATATCATGACTTCTAGAAATACAAATACACATTAATTTATGTGAAAGTATCATATAACAAATGCATATAAAAATTACTTCCTATGAGATATTGTTTGTTGAGGTATAAATGTAGCTTTTTCTTGGACAATAACAGATGAAAAATAAAAGATTAGCTTTAGAGAAATGTGCTTGTTCATGGACAGTAATGAAATGGTATAAATAAAGTTGGGAAAAACCCAAATAACTGCGACATTGATGACTGTTAGTTAAAAACAGCCCGATTCTCATTGCACCGTACTTGACGCGCGTGTTTTTGATGGTTATTTTGATAAATAAGGGGATCGTATGTAGATCCGCGGCAGCAATGTCTGGCAAATGTATAGACGCCGGCGAATGCACTGAGATTGACTCTTTGATAAATATGCCCTTGTGTGCTATTGCATTGTCTTGTAATTTAGCTCTTTCTCCCCTGTTGCTGAGGAAGAAGTTTCGGCACTTATACTGAGCTCTCACCTCACTGCCTGTCCTCTTGACCCTATCCCCTCAAAGCTGCTTCCCTCCCTCTCTTCTACCCTTACACCTATAATCACGCACATTTTCAACCTCTCCCTCAGCACCGGTATATTTCCCTCATCTCTGAAACATGCACTGGTCACACCTATCCTCCAAAAACCTGCTCTCGATCCAACCTCCCCATCCAACTACAACCCTATTTCCTTACTCCCTTTTGCCTCAAAGCTTCTCGAAAAGCTAGTATATGCACGCCTATCCTATTTCCTTACATTAAACTCCCTCCTCGATCCACTGCAATCTGGATTTCGTCCCCATCACTCCACAGAGACAGCAATCGTTAAGGTTACCAACGACCTACTTACAGCAAAATCAAAAGGTCACTTCTCTCTGCTTATCCTCCTTGATCTGTCCGCAGCCTTTGATACTGTTGACCACCCTCTTTTACTCCAAACCCTCCATTCCTTCAGCATGTGACACAGCCCTCTCGTGGTTCTCTTCCTACCTCTCAAACCGTATCTTTAGTGTAGACTTCTCTGGGGCCTCCTCTGCCCCGTCACCACTTTCTGTTGGGGTACCGCAAGGCTCTGTCCTTGGCCCCCTTCTCTTCTCAATCTGCACGTCATCATTAGGTTCCCTAATAAAGTACCACGGGTTCCAATATAATTTGTATGCAGACGACACCCAAATCTACTTCTCTGCACCAGACCTATCTCCTTCCTTGCTAACCCGTGCCACTAACTGTATTCTCACATCTCTTCCTGGATGTCCTCTCACTACCTCAAGCTAAATCTCTCCAAAACTGAGCTCCTTATTTTCCCTTCTTCTTACAAAATCTCAAACCCCAATCTCTCTATAACTGTCGACAACTCCATCATTACCCCTACCCTGCATGCCCGATGTCTTGGGATCACACTTGATTCAGAACTTTCACTCCTCAAATTCAGTCCTTGGCTAGATCCTGCTGCTTCCACCTTAAAAACATCTCTAAAATTAGACATTTCTATACACAAGACACAACTAAGATTTTAATCCACTCTCTCATCCTTTACTGCCTCGATTACTGCAAATCTGTTCTCTCTAGTCTTCCCAGCTGCTGCCTAGCTCCTTTACAATCCATAATGAATGCCTTTGCCAGGCTCATCTTCTTTACACGTCACTCTTCATCTGCTGCACTTCTCTGCCAATCCCTTCACTGGCTTCCTCTTGCCTCCAGGATTAAATACAAAATTCTCACTCTGACATACAAAGCCCTCATTTGCACTGCTCCCCCCCTATATCTCAGACCTTGTCTCCAGATACTCTCCCTCCCGTCCCCTTCGCTCTGCTCATGACCTCCTACTCTCCTCCTCTCTTGTTACCTCCTCACACTCCCGCTTACAGGACTTCTCCAGACTGGCTCCCATCTTGTGGAACTCTCTGCCTCGCTCCACAAGACTCTCCCCTAGTTTTGAAAGCTTCAAGCGCTCCCTAAAGATTCTACTGTTCAGGGAAGCATACAACCTACACTAACCTTTCTTTATACAATTTCCTTTCCTCCATTGCTATCCCCTTGAACCCCCTTAGCATGTAAGCCTAAGAGCCATACTGTTTGTAGATCACCTTCTTTAGAGCTGACTTTAACAGTGCGACTCTTGGCAGGGCCCTCTACCCCTCTGATCCCTATAAATGTTTCCTTGTATTCCGTCTATGTTTATAGCGCTGCAGAATCTGTTGGCGCTCTACAAATAACCGATAATAATAACCGATAATAATAATAATAATCATGCATGTGTTGATTATGCAAATCTACTGTATTTAGTGGTCCTTTAATTAGCATTCTGCCACTTCTTGGTAGTAACCTGTACCACAAACATACTATTTGCTCTGCATATACAAAGCAAAGGCAATATAAAAACAGAGCAAGCTTTTTTTTTAAAAAATTAAAGAATGTAACTGGTGGTAGCCGTACATCCTAATATTTAGTTTCGGATCAAACTATTTGTTCCCCAAATGTAATAATCTCAAGCCACCCTTGATAACAAACATATATATGAAAAGTTTGGTTCTGCAATCATGTAGGGTAAAGCTATTTAGAGATGTGGGGTTTTATTAGGAACGCATGAAAAGTCAACACCATGAGAATGTTTGGCCTTTGCTTTGCTTTATCATTGAACTAATTATAAAAGATGTTTTGCTGTTTCAGCGCACAAGTACATAATTAGCATCCAGAACTGATGCAAAAGAGATAATTGACAATAAAGAAAAGACTCATCAAAATACTTCATACTGCTGAGATCTATAATTGTATCTATAATCACCAACTAGGGAAACGAGAATGTCGGGGGGGGGGGGTTTGTAACTTACATATCTAATGAAGGGAATAGCATTACAGTTGCCAAGGAAAGACTGTGTCTTAGAAACAATTTTTAATATTTTCTTTGGCTAACGATCAGAGTGCTAGTAGGTTTTTGGCTGTGAATGGGTAGGAGGGATCAACTCATTCATAAGGTTTTATAAAGTCAAAATACTTAGGGCAAAAATATCACTTAGCAACATAACACTGATGAAGTCTGCTCAGTAGGACTGAGGGATAATCAGAAGTCATTGGAGGGCAAGATGTGAGCCTCAAATCATAGTTGGGTCTCCCTGATTTAAAGGGACCCAAAATTTTTCTTTTATTATTTAGATAGAGAATACAATTTTAAACAACTTTCCAGTTTACATCTATTATCAAATTTGCTTCATTCTCTTGCTATCATTTGCTGAAGGAGCAGCAATGCACTACTGGTTTCTAGCTAAACACATGGGTGAGCCAATGACAACTGGTATATATATGCAGCCATCAATCAGCAGCTAGAACCTAGGTTCTTTGCTGTTCCTGAGCTTACCTAGATAAACCTTTCAGCAAAGGATAACAAGAGAAGCAAGCAAATTAACTAATAGAAGTAAATTGGAAAGTTGTTTAAAATTGTATTCATGAAATACATTTTTGGGATTTCATGTCCCTTTAAAGCATGAGTTTTTTTTATCTAGACACATAAACAGCACTGTGTTTGAGGTCATGTCTATTTGAATACATTTCTATCAAACTATAACTGTTAGTTTCTGTCATACCAAATGTTACATCAACTATGTGAAGGCACAGAAGTTCATATAAGCATGAAAGACCAAGGTGCATAAAACCCTCTACAAACATGTTTACTTCCTTTCTTATATGTCTTTTCCTGAGGGTGTCTTGGTATACAGAGAGTGATGGTCGGCTCTGTTAGGGTCAGAGGCAGGTGGGAGCAGGTAAGACCTCTGCAGCATACAGACAAGAATACTGTGTCAAGCTTAATCTGGATAAATCTAACAACCACACACTTAGATGTGATGTCCTACAACAATATTTAAAGGGCCTCTTCCTTTTTTTATTTAAAAAATTGTGCTTTGTCCCTTAATCTCTAGAGAAACCAGAAAGACAAACTTGAAAACTTACTTTTTAAAATGCTCCAAATTGGTCAAACCAGCTGTTACAGAATATGCTTTCTTATATCTCTGGGGAGTGTGGTACAAAGAACAATATTTTTATACAAATGCAATAGGAATTATTTAATGAAATTTTAATATAACTCACGAGGAAAGTGAGTCATTACTTTAAACTGCTTTCACAAAACTAACCGGGATATTATTTATGTACAGGAAATGCATTTTAGGTATGGGGTGCTCAAGCTTACAACCCAATGCTATTCCCTTCTCTTCATTAGGGCCAGAATACAAGTGGCAGGCTAACTGTTTTGTGCGAGCACTATCGGGTTTACCGTGACTGTTTGCGTGCACCGGAAGGAGCGCGTGTATTACAAGTTGAATGTAAATGCGACCGCCGACCGCATGAGCTCAATCGCCATTTACACTAGATTGATTACCTCAACCTCAAAACTCTGGTTAACTGTTACACTTGACAAAAAAGTTGCACAAAACACATAAAAAAACACAGTTAAATGTACACTAACACTCATAATAACAATCTCTGATTAAAATGATTTTTAAAAAAAAATTGCATAAAAAAGTTATAAGGTCTCAAATATATGTTGGCTTAAAAAAAGGCAAAGGGTTTTAACATAGATATACATACATGTCTAAATATGAACACATATATGTATATGTGTGTATATGTATTTATGTATTTATATGTGTATATATGTATTTACAAAGAGAAATACACATATAAACACAAGTACATATATATATATATATATATATATATATATATATATATATATATATATATATATATATATACAGTATATATATATGGCGATAGAAGGCACTCTCTGGTCTTTTTACAAATGTTGTTAATTGAAAAAAGTGTGATGTTTCGGTGACACACTCCCCTTCCTCAGGCAGAGTGTCCCCCCGAAACATCATGCTTGTTAAAAAGACCAGAGAGTGCGTTCTATCTCCACATATATTGAACCGCTGGCACCCTGGCAGATGATGAATAAGGTGAGAGTGCTCTTTACTGGACTGATATATATAAATATATATATATATATATATATATATATATATATATATATATATATTTATATACATCCAGAAGTAAAAAGCACTCACAGGGTCTTTATAGCATAGAACAAAGCCGATCTTCAAAAGCATCAAATGAATACAGTGCAATTGTAACCAAGAAAAAACGGGGATATAGTCTAATCCTGACACCGTAAGTTACAAATTCAAGCAGCTGTACAGATAGAAAAAACACTGACAATATAGACCAACGCATATTATCGTAATGCTAACCAATAACAAAAGGCTATCGTATGCAAATAATTTTGTAACCAATGTACAAAAAACTCCTGTGGTAATATTCAAGGAGTACAATTAATAATTGGTCAGGATGAAAACGACATTAGTGCTGCAAAAGATTCTAAAGAAAAAAACTAATACTATACTGCATCTACATAAAGTAATAGCATCCATTAAGAAATAATGCACCAGATTGTTAAATACATAGTTGCAGCAAGAATAACATACATACGGTAATGATGAACTTTAGAGCCTCAATTCATAGTCACCCAAATTCAATAAATCTACAATTTGATAAGCCAAAAACGGAGGGGGGAAGAAAGGAAAAAGGGGAGTCAGAGGAGTAAGGAAGAGGAGGGGTAAAAAGAAGAAGAAGGGAAGGATGAAAAATTCATAAAGAGCATATCTTGCAAGCATGTTATGAAAAGAAAAAGAACATTGTACTACATGTACATCATAAGAAACAATGCCAATCAAGATTGACATTCAGGCCTTGTGGGGCCATGGTGCCCAGATTAAAAATCCATTTAGATTCTCGTTGCAAAAGTAATTTCCCTCTATGCCTCCTCTGGCGAGTGGGGGCACTCTAGGTGGTGATGACCCATAGAATGGCAGATCTTTGTCAGAAGCAATTAAAGGCCAATGCTTGTGTATGCTTTCAGCAATCACTGGTTTATCAATATCAAAAGTTGTGAGGAATGTCATCCTATTGTCCTCTTCTTTGGTTCCTCTATTGATTAATAGATCCTCTTGTTTTAACTTCAGTATATCCATTTTTTTCCGAGCCAGATCCTGTTTGTTGTATCCTCTTTGGATAAATCTTTATTCCATCTCCTGCATTTGTTGCTCCCGGAGGGTGTCATCGGTGTTATTTCTTGCCGTTCTTTTAAACTGTGATGTGGGTAAGGCACGTTTGAGGGCTGGGGAGTGACAGCTGTGAGCATGCAACAAGCAAATACATAGTGTACTTGTTACACTGTGTATGCGGTTTATTTTATGTGGGAAAAACAATTGACGATCTCCGTACAAGAATGGCCAACCACAGATCAGTCATAAGAACAGCTATTGATCGTGGGGATTCTGATCAGTTAGTGGCCAGGCATTTTGCTTTGGCCAAACATTCAGTTTCTGATTTAAAATATATAATTATTGGGGGGCGGAGCTAACTTTGGAGCTGAATGGACGCATATTATAACAGCTCCAGCTTTAATATTTATAAAAGTACCATTGGAGTCCATTCAAGCCCAAAACGTGTATCAATACTGGACATTAATCAACCTGGGGGATCTGTGAAGCTAAATTTTAAGTGGAGAGCTGCAGATAGATTGACTTCACGTTACTGATGTCTGCGACACATAGCATACGGAAGCTTATAGGCCGCAACCAGTACAGCACTCCATTCCTGGACATCGAGGTTATTCAGCAAACTACTCTGTGATCCTTATTGAAGGACAATGTCTGTAACAACGCTAGAGGATAGGATGTGTGACACATTAGAGAGCCTCTTCTCTGACATGCTTGCATTAACCTTACAGTGGTTCAAGGAGTCGACGGCACTGCATACACTTCAAGATGGCGCCGGGCCGTTGATCTCCACAGACCCTACGGAGCCTTGCAGGGATACTCAGGTCGTATCAGGGCATGTGGAGACCGCAGATGTCCTGAATTCGCTGGGCACATCTCTACCTCAGCGAAGACGCTCACCTAGGCAGAGCTGCTATCCAAAAAATGCACGACCAGGCTTTTAGCCAAGATCCGATCTACTCTCCATACTGAACTACTGAAGCGGGCTCGCAGAAAGAGAGGTAATAGGGCACCTGTCAGAGAGATCGTCGGTGCTAAATACTTGCCCGGTATCGTTAACATGCAGAGGGCTGGCAAGTTTACAGGCATGGTCACGGTGAACATAATTTCGGCATTATCCCCTATGAGCATTATACACTCTGACTTTAAGCTCCAAAGTGCCTTTTTTGCTGACTTCTCCCCTATACATATTATAAGCAAAAGGGGTATAGGTTAACTGTTTTTCTGCATAATGGATCTTGTTCTTATGGATTGTTAGATAATCTGCAATCAAATGGAACACCTGAATACATGATATTTAATCACCTTTACAGCGCCTCTGGCGCTGACTAAAGCAACAAGATTCCTTACAATAAGTGAAGGACAACATCTTTGTGTACTTGAGACTACCCTTTACTGTACTTTGGGACATAAAATTAGTATTATCACAAGTCTAACGCTGTTATTGGAGAATATTGTTTCTTATTGTAGTTTTACATATGATTGCACGTTGGTTGAATCTCTTTTTTATAAACGCATGAGTATGTTTGTTGTAACATGTTTTGTTTAGGGCTGATTTATTATTCTCAGCATATACCTGTTATACTGGATCCCCCCCCCATCAGATTGCATGATAATAATATTGATGTCTATTTGAACTGACTGCTGTTTCTCTATATATTTATACATTCATTTATGTAAATGTTGAAGGGTTTACAATGTGTTGTAGATTTGTCATCTTATGCTACATTATGCGGCTTTTACAGCCCAGCAGCCCTGTGTATTATTATTATGACACGCCGGATTGAGTGTCATTTTATTGTATTTTTCACTAAAAGTCTTCTCCCCTGAGTCATAATTTGTTGGTACTAATATTCTTAGCCCATAGGTGTTGAGAACTTGTTTGCAACTTAAGCCATGATCTATATGCCTCTATGGAACCATTAACAGTCAGTGCTATCGTAAAATAGCTATTTATTCCTGGAAGTAACAGGGCTATCCTATTTTACCTACATGGTTTAGTTTTTATATCACAATTGCCTAGCAGTTTATTTATGTACATTGAGATATTAATAGAATTTAAATTTCATACTATTTCCATGTTTATCTAATTAGGGTTAGACTGCAACCTCTCTAGTTATCTCTCGGCTTTATAGCAGATTTTTATACGCTATACTTATCCCCAGAGAGCTTTGATATAGCTTCTGGATGGGACACACCGCTGCCAGCGGCCGGGGCGACGTGGCGCCTATCTTAAACAAATGTATAGGTCTGTGAAGAATTTAGATCTAACCTCATACCGTAACAATGAAAATGAATCCTCTGCAAGCACTGTTTCTATATGTCATTAGGGCTTTAGACATGCTTTTAACACTTTATATACAGCAGCCTAACAGTCATAGCGAGTGCCTATGCTCCCTAAGCTAACCCACTCCATACTAGACTCTTAATCTTTTCCTTACCGAGTTGTCCCTTTAGTGCACCATTACCAATTATACCTCTAGCTATGTGTTACATTGGTAGCGCCCAAAATGCTATCAGCGGATGCTTATCTGTTTGCAGTGTGCGCCTGTTGCCGGGTATAGGGCCCATTCCTGAGTGGCAGGCTACATTGTTATTAGTATAGCTGCTTGGTGTTCTTTATAGGTATCGACACAGTGGAGGTATCTTGTGAAGATTGCAATTATGGGATGGAACCTTCTTATTACAATCATTGTGCCAGATAAGATTACTAATACCACAATTTATTTAAGTATTTCAGAAAGAAAAGTTCTTGTCCAGTTTACATTATGACCTCCGTTCCCCCCCCCTCCCTCCAATGAATAACAAATGGTAAAAAACACACTTTTTTATTTTTTATTTTATTGTTATGCTTCCCTCCTAATTTGCCACACTTCCTTATTTTTGGATTCCATACCATGTGCTTTACAGAGCTCTATAAGGCTTTGTATTTAATTATGGGAGCCCAATTAACCTCCCCCTGCTCACCTACTCATTTATTCATCCACTCAACCATTCACTCGTTCATCCACCTATTCACCCATTTAATCATATATCTATGTATGATGGGTCTCTTTACAGTCATTGTCTATATATCACATTTTAGCAACCTGGGACCCAGTTAATCTCTTCCCCCGCCTACTCATTCTTCATATTATTCATCCACTCAACCACTCACTCGTTCATCCGCCTATTCACCCATTTAATCATATATCTATGTATGCTGGGTCTCTTTACTGGCATTGTCTATATATCATATTTTAGCAACCTGGGACCCAGATAATCTCTTCCCCCGCCTACTCATTCCCACGTTCATATCTTCATATACCCATTTATCAACCTGTTCATTCATTTACTCGTTTCATTATCTTCATTTATATTCTCACCTATTTCCTCACCTAACCAGGCTTTCCCTCCTTCATCCATCCATTACCTTAACCATATACCCATATGCATTGTGCTCCTTTAATGTTGTTGTAGGCATACTATATTTTAACGAATCGGAGTACCATTTGCTTTTCCTTAATCTACTCATTCATTCATCCACTTACTCATTCATACACTTACTCATCTATTTACTCAGTAACTAAACCACTTCTTTAGTTACACTTTGAAGTTTTGATTCAATTTTCTAAAGACTATTGTTCCCTAAATACTGTTATAGATCTCTGGTAAGTTGTATACCAGAGACTTCTAGTGCGGGTTATCCTCGAATATACCGCAAAATTAATCACAGTTCTTTAAAAATCTGTGACAACTTTGTATATGTAATTAAATGTTGGGTTTTCTCGTTTATCTTTCAAAGTTCACTGTCTCTGTATATCTTGGTATACATGTTTATTTTATATTATGCTTATATGTTATTCACTTACTGAAGAAAAGATGTACAGCAAGAAAAAAAAAAAAATATGAGGTCTACTTTTGACTTGGAACTCTGAATATGACATAATCTGGACTACTATTATCCTGGAAGTGGGATATACTGTATGATTTGCTATATTTTAGTTCATTATGTGATGTTATACTTTTCATGTTTATATGTCATATCAATATAAACCTCAATAAAAAGTATTTAAACAAAAAAAAAATATATATATATATATAATTACTGACCATGTGCCCCCACTCGCCAGAGGAGGCGATAGAGGGAAATTACTTTTGAAACGAGAATCGAAATGGATTTTTAATCTGGGCACCATGGCCCCACAAGGCCTGAATGTCAATCTTGATTGGCATTGTTTCTTATGATGTACATGTAGTACAATGTTCTTTTTCTTTTCATAACATGTTTGCAAGATATGCTCTTTATGAATTTTTCATCCTCCCCTTCCTCTTCTTTTTACCCCTCCTCTTCCTTACTCCTCTGACTCCCCTTTTTCCTTTCTTTCCCCCTCCGCTTTTGGCTTATCAAATTGTAGATTTATTGAATTTGGGTGACTATGAATTGAGGCTCTAAAGTTTATCATTACCGTATGTATGTTATTCTTGCTGCAACTATGTATTTAATAATCTGGTGCATTATTTCTTAATGGATGCTATTACTTTATGTAGATGCAGTATAGTATTAGTTTTTTTCTTTATGATCTTTTGGAGCACTAATGTCGTTTTCATCCTGACCAATTATTAATTGTACTCCTTGAATATTACCACAGGAGTTTTTTGTGCATTGGTTACAAAATTATTTGCATACGATAGCCTTTTGTTATTGGTTAGCATTACGATAATATGCGTTGGTCTATATTGTCAGTGTTTTTTCTATCTGTACAGCTGCTTGAATTTGTAACTTACGGTGTCAGGATTAGACTATATCCCCGTTTTTTCTTGGTTACAATTGCACTGTATTTATTTGATGCTTTTGAAGATCGACTTTGTACTATGCTAAATATGTATGGGGTATTGCTTTTCATTATGCCCAGCAGTCTTCAAGGACATCAGTATATGTTTTACAGTATGGACACTAGTAGTATAAATAATATGACTTGATCGTTGTCAATTTAATAATGTTTTTGCCACTTGAGCAGGTATCACTTAGGGATTAGCGGAGTTAGGACTGAAATAATATCCCCGCTTGTTTACATTTACATTTACTTGCTGCTTCCTTGAGACCCAATTTTCATTGCTCTATATGTTGAGGTGGGATTACGATTATGCTTAATGTACATATGATGTAAATTATATGCAACTGCTGTTGGGGATATCCTTTATTGTTACGCATACTTCTGTCACTTTATTTTTATTGTATTTAGAAACTGTTGAGTGGCGTCCGGTGGCCATGACAACTGATGACGCAGTGTTGCACGGTGCGGCTGTCTGACTTCCGGAACGCCACCAACAGGGCTGCACTTGGGAGCGGGTTATGAATATAAAGGGTGAGTCTTTATTTTAATCTGTAAAAAGTTTGACTGAAGACGGGGGCAACCCCGAAATGTCACATATTAAACTTTGTTTTTGCTATAAAGACCCGGTGAGTGCTTTTTACTTCTGGATGCATGTGCTATACTTTTAAACCACCCCGGGCAGGTTGGACCTAATCTGTGTTACTGTGAGTGCTTTACCTACCTGGACTGTATATATATATTTATATATATATATATATATATATATATATATATATATATATTGTGACAGAGAACAGGGAATTGTGAGTGACCAGGTTTATATTTCTCCTACTATTTTGAAATGTGTATTTCATTTCTAAACCCCAGGGAACTGTATTGTATAAAATGTGGCTAGGAATGAAGCTGCTGTATTTGGGGGTCCCTGGGGTGGAACACTGGAGAGAGGGCGGGCCAGTGTTCCACTCCTCAGGAATCAGGAAGGGATTTTTCCTCACCTGTGTTTAATCAAAGGAGGGTAATTTATTTTCCAGCTGCTAGGTGGAGAGAGAGAAAGCCTCCAGAGTGTTTCTAAGAGTAACACATTGCAGTTGAGCTAAAAAAGCTGCTAAAGTGAGGCTGGTAAAGACAGAATTTTTTTTAAGTTTAGTTTTTCCTTGATTTAGTAAGAGATGAAAACTGTCATTAAGAGCTCATGCTGAGCTAGGTTTTTGTTTGTAGGTTTAGGTGTGTTTGGTTGTTGTAAAACACCCAGTGCTGTGAACTGCATTTGCAGAGTGAAAAATAAAGCTGACTGTTTAAATCTATTAAGGCTGTGTCATTTATACCATAGAGGACCGTGCTATTTCCCTAAAACCAGGCTCCACCAGGAGTGGGGGCTGGATTACAATGTGTAGACAATACAGGATTGCTCAAGAGTAGGGTGTTTTTCCACTTTTCTTACTCAATTGACTTTTTTGGGGGAATACGTTAACGCAATCATGATATCTTAACGTCGGTTTAGTGCTTGTGGGAAAACTTTTTATTTTACAACTAGTCTTCTATTTGCTGCTTAATATTCTGCCGTATGGTCTTGGAGAGCGCAGAGCGGAGCTATCCTGGAAGGCGATTACATCCTGCACGGAGCGTCCTGTTCATACGATTACCGCAGTACACTGAAGTTGAATGCAAGGTCCCTGTTTCAAAATGGCGTACCTTGCATTCCTATTGGTTGATTTGATTCTTCAAATTCAAATCAGCCAATAAGATGAGAGCTTCTTAAATCCTATTGGCTGTTCAAAACAGCCAATAGGATGAGAGCTACTGAAATCCTATTGGCTGATTTGAACAGCCAATAGGATTTCAGAAGCTCTCATCCTATTGGCTGATTTGAACAATCAATAGAATTTCAGAAGCTCTCATCAAATTGGCTGATTTAAATTTTAAACAAAAATGTATTTAGGGAACGTTTAAAGGAGGAGAGGTTAGGGGAAAGTCTGACAGCTCGAGGAAGTGCGTTCCAGAGGCTTGGTGCCGCATGAGAGAAGTCCTGTAGTCTAGCATGAGAGGAGGTCATTGTTGGATCTTAGGGGGTGAGCTGGAGTATATTTGTTGATGAGTGAGGACAGATAGGGTGGGGCAGCATTGGTGAGGGCTTTGTAGGTCAGGGTGAGAATTTTGAATTTAACTCTGCTGTGAATGGGGAGCCAGTGAAGGGACTCACAGAGAGGTGCAGCAGATACAGAGCACCGGCAGAGGTGGATTAGCCTGGTAGATTCATTTAGGATGGATTGAAAGGGAAAGAGGCAGGAAAGAGGGAGGTCAGTTTTCAGGGGGCTGTGACTTGACTCAGGTTGCTGCTTAGGAGGGGTCAGCTTTCAGCACTGTGTAGGAGCCACTTCAGAATCCAGCCCTCTCTCTGCACACCATACTCCAAGGAGACAAGAAGCCATTCTGACACAGATGCAAGTCGACACTGGAGGATCAGCACTGATAGAGGCGGCAACTTACAGTGGGGCAAAAAAGTATTTAGTCAGCCACCAATTGTGCAAGTTCTCCCACTTAAGAAGATGAGAGAGGCCTGTAATTTTCATCGTAGGTATACCTCAACTATGAGAGACAAAATGTGGAAACAAATCCAGACAATCACATTGTCTGATTTGGAAAGAATTTATTTGCATATTATGGTGGAAAATAAGTATTTGGTCAATATCAAAAGTTCATCTCAATACTTTGTTATATATCCTTTGTTGGCAATGACAGAGGTCAAACGTTTTCTGTAAGTTTTCACAAGGTTGTCACACACTGTTGCTGGTATGTTGGCCCATTCCTGCATGCAGATCTCCTCTAGAACAGTGATGTTTTGGGGCTGTCGCTGGGCAACACAGACTTTCAACTCCCTCCAAAGGTTTTCTATGGGGTTGAGATCTGGAGACTGGCTAGGCCACTCCAGGACCTTGAAATGCTTCTTACGAAGCCACTCCTTCATTGCCCGGGCGGTGTGTTTGGGATCATTGTCATGCTGAAAGACCCAGCCACGTTTCATCTTCAGTGCCCTTGCTGATGGAAGGAGGTTTGCACTCAAAATCTCACGATACATGGCCCCATTCATTCTTTCATGTACATGGATCAGTTGTCCTGTTCCCTTTGCAGAGAAGCAGCCCCAAAGCATGATGTTGCCACCCCCATGCTTCACAGTAGGTATGGTGTTCTTTGGTTGCAACTCAGCATTTTCTCTCCTCCAAACACGACGAGTTGTGTTTCTACCAAACAGTTCTACTTTAGTTTCATCTGACCATATGACATTCTCCCAATCCACTTCTGGATCATCCAAATGCTCTCTAGCATACTTCAGACGGGCCCGGACATGTACTGGCTTAAGCAGGGGGACACGTCTGGCACTGTAGGATCTGAGTCCCTGGCGGCGTAGTGTGTTACTGATGGTACCCTTTGTTACGTTGGTCCCAGCTCTCTGCAGGTCATTCACTAGGTCCCCCTGTGTGGTTATGGGATGTTTGCTCACTGTTCTTGTGATCATTTTGACCCCACGGGGTAAGTTCTTGCGTGGAGCCCCAGATCGAGGGAGATTATCAGTGGTCTTGTATGTCTTTTTTCTAATTATTGCTCCCACAGTTGATTTCTTCACACCAAGCCGCTTGCCTATTGCAGATTCAGTCTTCCCAGCCTGGTGCAGGTCTACAATTTTGTTTCTGGTGTCCTTCGACAGCTCTTTGGTCTTCACCATAGTGGAGTTTGGAGTGTGACTGTTTGAGGTTGTGGACAGGTGTCTTTTATACTGATAACAAGTTCAAACAGGTGCCATTAATACAGGTAATGAGTGGAGCCTCTTAAAGAAGAAGATACAGGTCTGTGAGAGCCAGAAATCTTGCTTGTTTGTAGGTGACCAAATACTTATTTTCCACCATAATTTGCAAATAAATTCTTTCCAAATCAGACAATGTAATTGTCTGGATTTGTTTCCACATTTTGTCTCTCATAGTTGAGGTATACCTATGATGAAAATTACAGGCCTCTCTCATCTTCTTAAGTGGGAGAACTTGCACAATTGGTGGCTGACTAAATACTTTTTTGCCCCACTGTACCTCATATGATTGGGGTAATTTCTAGTAAGTGCACACCCACCGTTATTCTGTGTGTTCTCCCACCTTGAACATTGTTGTTTGGTGTGGATAAATTCAACATCCACACAAACTCTTCCTTATTTTACTATATAGGACTTTGTTGATGGTCTGTGTATTTACCACTAGACTAATATCTCTATTGTATCTGGAACTATTAACATAGACATTTTATTATTTTATTCAGGCATGCAATAAGTGTTATATATAATTGTCCTGGGTCCATTTAAATAGGCGCTCTCTCACCCTCTCTTTCCATTAACCTTTTCACAGGCCTTTATACTTTTGAGCATTTAGGCTTGTGACATAGTCCCTGAGATTTGGCAGCATATTCAAATACCCACCCTTTTAAGTGAGCCTTGGTAGCGCAGACATCAGGGCAGCGTACTCCCCAACCGGTAACAGAGTGGGTGTGATATTCTAATACTTTGTATATATATATATATATTTATATATACTGTATACAGTATATCCTATAATATAAAAGGCCAAGTGTGTTTGTCCGAAGCTTTCATGTGCAGTAGAGACAGCACGAGGACAAACACACCTGCCCTTACCTGACATGCTGTTTGCGGCGGTGGGGCCAAAGTGGGTGTGGCTGTGCGTAAGCTTGGGTGGGCGGGAGCGGGCGTGGTCGGGCGCGGTTGGCGCAAGAGAGGGGAGAGAAATAGAAAGAGAGGGGGAGAGAGCAAAATAGAGGGAAAAGAGTAAAAGAGAGGGGGAAAGAGCAAAATAGAGGGAAGAGAGAGAAAATAAGAGGGGGAAAGAGAGAGAGCAAAAGGTCGGGGAAGAGAGAGCAAAAGAGAGGGGGAGAGAGAGAGAGCAAAAGAAGAGAGGGGGAGAGAGAGGGGGGAGAGTTGGGGAGAGAGAGCAAAGGAGAGGGGGAGAGAGAGCAAAAGAGAGGGGGAGAGAGAGCAAAATAGAGGGATGGAGAGAGAGCAAAAAAGGACAAAGAGCAAAATAGAGGGAAGAACAAAAGAGGGGGGAGAGAGAGCAATAGAGAGGGGGGAGAGATAAAAAGAGAGGGGGAGAGAGAGCAAAAGAGAGGGGGGAGAGAGAGCAAAAGAGAGGGGGGAGAGAGAGCAATAGATAAGGGGAGAGAGAGAGAGCAAAAGAAATGGATGGAGAGAGGAAAGAGCTAAAGAGAGGGGGAAGAGCAGAAGAGAGGGGAAAGAGCAGAAGAGAGGGGGGAGAGAGCAAAATAGAGGGGAAAGAGCAAAAGAGAGGGGGAAAGAGCAAAATAGAGGGAAGAAAGAGAAAAAGAGAGGGGAGAGAGAGCAAAAGAGAGGGGGAGAGAGAAAATAAGAGAGGGAAAGAGAGAGAGCGAAAGATAGGGGAAGAGAGAGCAAAAGAGAGGGGGAGAGATAGAGCAAAAGAAGAGAGGGGGAGAGAGAGGGGGGAGAGAGGGGGGAGAGAGGGGGGAGAGAGGGGGGAGAGTGTGGGAGAGAGAGCAAAAGAGAGGGGGGAGATAGAGCAATAGAGGGGAAGAGAGAGAGCAAAATAGAGGGGGGAGAGAGAGCAAAAGAGAGGGGAAAGAGCAAAATAGAGGGAAGAGAGAGAACAAGAGAGGAGGGAGAGAGAGCAATAGAGAGGGGGAGAGAGATAAAATAAGAGGGGGAGAGAGAGCAAAAGAGAGGGGGGTTAGAGAGCAATAGATAGGGGGAGAGAGAGAGCAAAAGAGAGGGGAGAGAGACAGAGCAAAAGAGAGAGGGGAGAAAGGGGGGGGAGAGAGAGCAAAAGAGAGGGGGAGAGAGAGAGAGAGGAAAGAGAGGGATGGAGAGAAAGAGCAAAAGAGAGGGATGGAGAGAGAGAGCAAAAAAAGGGGACAGAGACAGAGCAAAAGAGGGGGGGGAGTGCAAAAGAGAGGGGGGAGAGAGAGTGCAAAAGAGAGGGGGGAGAGAGAGCACAAAAGAGAGCAGGAGAGAGAGAGCGCAAAAGAGAGTGGGAAAGAGAGAGAGCGCAAAAGAGAGGGGGAGAGAGAGCGCACAAAAGAGAGGGGAGAGAGAGTGCAAAAGAGAGAGAGAATGCAAAAGAGAGGGGGGAGAGTGAGAGAGAGAGCGTAAAAGAGAGGGGGAGAGAGAGCGCAAAAGAGAGGTGGAGAGAGAGCAAAAGAGAGGGGGAGTGAAAGCAAAAGAGAGGGGGAGAGAGGGAGCAAAGGAGAGGGGAGAGAGAGAGAGCAAAAGAGAGGGGGAGAGAGCGCAAAAGAGAGGGGGAGAGAGCACAAAAGAGAGGGGGAGAGAGAGCAAAAGAGAGGGGGGAAAGAGAGAGCAAAATAGATGGGGGGAGAGAGAGAGAGCAAATGAGAGGTGGAGCAAGAGAGAGTGCAAAAGAGAGGGGGAGAGAGAGCAAAATAGAGGGATGGAGAGAGAGCAAAAAAAGGACAAAGAGCAAAATAGAGGGAAGAACAAAAGAGGGGGGAGAGAGAGCAATAGAGAGGGGGGAGAGATAAAAAGAGAGGGGGAGAGAGAGCAAAAGAGAGGGGGGGAGAGAGAGCAAAAGAGAGGGGGGAGAGAGAGCAATAGATAAGGGGAGAGAGAGAGAGCAAAATAAATGGATGGAGAGAGGAAAGAGCTAAAGAGAGGGGGAAGAGCAGAAGAGAGGGGAAAGAGCAGAAGAGAGGGGGGGAGAGAGCAAAATAGAGGGGAAAGAGCAAAAGAGAGGGGGAAAGAGCAAAATAGAGGGAAGAAAGAGAAAAAGAGAGGGGAGAGAGAGCAAAAGAGAGGGGGAGAGAGAAAATAAGAGGGGGAAAGAGAGAGAGCGAAAGATAGGGGAAGAGAGAGCAAAAGAGAGGGGGAGAGATAGAGCAAAAGAAGAGAGGGGGAGAGAGAGGGGGGAGAGAGGGGGGAGAGAGGGGGGAGAGTGTGGGAGAGAGAGCAAAAGAGAGGGGGGAGATAGAGCAATAGAGGGGAAGAGAGAGAGCAAAATAGAGGGGGGAGAGAGAGCAAAAGAGAGGGGAAAGAGCAAAATAGAGGGAAGAGAGAGAACAAGAGAGGAGGGAGAGAGAGCAATAGAGAGGGGGAGAGATATAAAATAAGAGGGGGAGAGAGAGCAAAAGAGAGGGGGGTTAGAGAGCAATAGATAGGGGGAGAGAGAGAGCAAAAGAGAGGGGAGAGAGACAGAGCAAAAGAGAGAGGGGAGAAAGGGGGGGAGAGAGAGCAAAAGAGAGGGGGAGAGAGCGAGAGAGGAAAGAGAGGGATGGAGAGAAAGAGCAAAAGAGAGGGATGGAGAGAGAGAGCAAAAAAAGGGGACAGAGACAGAGCAAAAGAGGGGGGGAGTGCAAAAGAGAGGGGGGAGAGAGAGTGCAAAAGAGAGGGGGGAGAGAGAGCACAAAAGAGAGCGGGAGAGAGAGAGCGCAAAAGAGAGTGGGAAAGAGAGAGAGCGCAAAAGAGAGGGGGAGAGAGAGCGCACAAAAGAGAGGGGAGAGAGAGTGCAAAAGAGAGAGAGAATGCAAAAGAGAGGGGGGAGAGTGAGAGAGAGAGCGTAAAAGAGAGGGGGAGAGAGAGTGCAAAAGAGAGGTGGAGAGAGAGCAAAAGAGAGGGGGAGTGAAAGCAAAAGAGAGGGGGAGAGAGGGAGCAAAGGAGAGGGGGGAGAGAGAGAGAGCAAAAGAGAGGGGGAGAGAGCGCAAAAGAGAGGGGGAGAGAGCACAAAAGAGAGGGGGAGAGAGAGCAAAAGAGAGGGGGGAAAGAGAGAGCAAAATAGATGGGGGGAGAGAGAGAGAGCAAATGAGAGGTGGAGCAAGAGAGAGCACAAAAGAGAGGGGGAGAGAACGCAAAAGAGAGGGAGAGAGAGCACAAAAGAGAGGGGGAGAGAGCAAAAAAGAGAGGGGGAGAGAGCAAGGGGTGGGACCGCTGTACTGCAAAAAATGGCCTGTGTAAATGGGCTTTAGGACTAGTATATATATATATATATATATATATATATATAAAACATTTATTTAATTACATGCATAATTAAAGTAAATAAGTATAGTAAGTAAATTATAGTACAGTGCCATAATAAAAACATTTTTCTGCAATAATTCATATTTTATTAACACATTATTGACAAAAGAAGTGGCATAACAATAAGCCTATACTGGAATATAGAAAATATAGAAATCATTTAGCTTGGTAGAGGAATTCTTAGAAATTTACAGGAGAGTAGTGATGTCGCGAATAGTTCGCCGGCGAATAGTTCCCGGCGAACATAGCTTGTTCGCGTTCGCTGCGGTGGGCGAACTTATGCGATGTTCGATCCGCCCCCTATTCGTCATCATTGATTAAACTTTGATCCTGTATCTCACAGTCTGCAGACACATTTCAGCCAATCAGCAGCAGACACTCCCTCCCAGACCCTCCCAGCTCCTGGGCAGCAGCCATTTTAGGTTCATTCTGATCCTGCATTCTTAGTGAGAGGAGGGATAGTGTAGCTGTTGCTGATTTTATAGGGAAATTGATAGCTAGGCTAGTGTATTCAGTGCCACTACAGTCCTGAAGGACTCATCTGATCTCTGCTGTAAGGACAGCACCCCAAAAAGCCCTTTTTAGGGCTAGAACATCAGTCGTTTTTTTTTGCCTGTGTAATTTTGACTGTGAAACATCAGTCTGCTAATCTAGTTGCAGTTGCCTGCCTGCAGTGCCACCAGTTGATAGAACTGAAAAAAAACAATCCATATTTCTGAGAATCACTCTAAGCCTCGAAAGTAAATGCATTATTTCTGCAACTCTGTTTTAATCCTCACAATTGGAGAGAATTTTTTATAGGATTTAAGACAGATAAATTTGATTATTTTCATAAATTTAAATTACTTGTTTTTATGTTCCAGTTAAAATGGAGGCACCACTAACTTTGCTTAGATTTTCAATACGTATCTCCGGTTGTTAAGAGGTCATTTTAAATGTGTTTATAAATTAGTATAATATGTCCATTTTCAGTTTATAATGATATACGCTATGTAGGTGGGAGTTATTTTTTATTTTTTTTATGTGAGTCAGGAGGTTTTCATGAATAGTCAGCAGAGTCACAAATAAAATCCATAAAACATTTGTATAAATCAGCGTTTTGCTTCCGTTTAGTCACTGTTAGTTTTATTTAACATTCGAGTGACTTCCAGATATGTATGTCAACTCATAAGTTCTTTAGACTGTTCAATGTTAAACCCTGTTTTTCAGTTTTAATCTGCCTGTAATGTTGCATCGCATGAATTAATTTCCTTAAAGTTAGACAGTTTTGTGTGCACCTTATTAAAGGCCAGATTACAAGTGGAGTGTTATATAACGCCCCCGCTCAAGCGTCAACAGCACTAGAAGTCAGCTTTTTGTGCACGTCTGATTGCGCTTGTATTAGAAGTTGAAAGCAAACAGGTAACCCGACTAGCGTATAAAGACGAGCTTACAATATCACGCCCGCAATAAACTGTTCCCTATAGAAGTCAGTAGAGCAAAAAAAGTGGGAAAAAAACGTACTTATACCTAAAGCCGGACAGATAGCTCAGCATGCTAAGGGACTGTGGCTGAGCTCTGTAGCAACTGAAGGTTCGATCCCCGTGAGGTACACTCAGACTTTCATCCTTCCGAGGTCGATAAAATGAGCAGCACTTTGAGACCCTTACGGGTGATTAGCCAAGCTTTACAAGTACCCATTACATACATATTCTCAAGTGAGCTAACCCAACATAAAAATATTAATGTTTCACATTCCAATGTTCTTCACATAGAATAGTATTTTCTATTCATTTATTTTATATATATATATATATATATATATATATATATATATATATACTGTAAATATATATATACTGTATATATATACTGTGATGCTATTTTGGTAAAATATATATATATATATACCTATATATACATGATTATATATAGGTATAGATATATTAAGAAATACTTAGAACATATTCTGCTATGTGCAGAACATTGGAATGTGAAATATTTACAGCAAATACATAGGGGCCGATTTATCAACTGTCTTTCCGACATGATCCACTCAGCGGATCATTTCCGACAGACATTGCTGAATGCCGACAGCATGTAGGCATTTAACATTGCACAAGTAGTTCTGGTGAACTGCTTGTGAAATGCCGCGCCTGATCGGCCGCTAGCAGGGGTTGTCAATCAACCTGATCGTATATGATCGGGCGGATTTATGTCCGCAGCCTCAGAACAGGCGGACGAGTTAAGGAGCTGCTTCTTTATTGCTTCAGGCTCGCCAGAAATAAGGGGCATCAAGCTCCATTCGGCTCTTCCAGAGGGTCCTTCCTATACCTGACAACAGGCAGCTATGTAGCTAAGAAAGTGATTATAGCAATCCCCACCCAAATAACTAGACAGACTAGCATTCAGGTGAAACAAGAACTCATTTTATTGTGAAACACACTTGCCTTATATACACACACAAAGGGTCTTATCTGACTCTCAAATCTACTGACATTCATGCCCCTCCAGACAGGCTGGCGCAGGCCATAGTAGCCATAGTCCCACAGAGTCCCAGGACCCAGAGGAGATGGTTTTGGGGTGATCCCAGGGGAGCAGCGGCACTTCCAGGGAGTCATTTGAAAGCACTCAATCCCCAGATTCCACAGTCCAAAAGACAGCATCATCCATTACTGGGGACCGGAGTTACAGCCCGATAAAGATAGGGGGATAGGGGGTCCAAAAACCCTGGTTCCCAAAGGAGCTCTCCTCTGGTAATTCTCCCACCTCTTGTACTTCCTAGGGGCTACTGATTCCCAAAAGAGTGGAGCTCTGGGGCAAAGGCCTGCTGGAGCGACCAGGGTTAAAGCTAGCAGGTGTTTGGCCTTGATGCAGCCGACCGGCAGTTCCAGGAGCCTGACCAGCCTAGGAGGGTTTTCCCGGTCAGAGATCAGCCCTTCTCTGACAAGATACAACACAGCAAAACAACACACAGCAAGAGTCAGTGAGATCTTGTAAGCCATGAAATGGCCAAATCTGGTGTAAAAGGGAATAATTGTTTTTTTTTAGACATAATGCTATTGATGTCATACCGCTGCCTACTCTCCATAGTTTTGCTGCCTCCGCTCCTCCAGCCATTGCCATAGCTGCATCTAGTTGTGCGGCGAGTGCCGTTCTGCTTGTTCTTATGCGCACCTTTGCCTCCATCCTGGTGCAAGCCTGCGTCTACTTAAGGTAAACTCCTTCAATCTGTAAGTGCCTTGGTATAGGCTGTGCGGTGTGTACTCCTGGGTGCACCATTTACTATTGTGTAATTTTGACTGTCTACTTGCTGCTGAACCCTGATCTGCCTAAGTGACTACTCTATTGCTTAACCCTTTGGCACTCTAAAGGATTGGACTGTCTTCCTGCTTCTGAACTCTGCTCTGCCTGACTGACTACTCTTTTGCTTAACCCTTTGGCACTCTGAAGGACTGGACTGTCTATCTGCTGCTGAACCCTGCTCTGTCTAAGTGACTACACTTTTGCTTAAAAAAACAAACAAGCAAAATCCCTTCTACAGTGCTCAGATCTCTCAAGCAACTATCAGCAGTCCTAATGGAGTATGCAGACAAAATTCTAGGTAAACAGGGAATTACATGCATACGTACATACATTGTGGTCTATGGGCACTGTGTTATTTCTATAAATATATATGTATATGCTTATGTACATATATATTTATGTGTTATTATTTGTATATAATCATAATTTGGTCAATGAGGAATAATTAAATATATCCTCTTTGTACAGCCTCACATTATTCCTTTCTGATCTTTAATATTTTTAATATGTGATTTTCAATAAGGTAATCGTTTACATATATCTATACAGTATATATTCACATTTGGATAAAGTTTGTTATTTGTTTGGAGCTTTAGCCTGGAGGACTGCAATGGTTTCCTGTAGCATGTATAAGTGAGTCAGACTACACATACACACACTACTCAACCACACACACACACCACTCACCACACAAATGCAATACACATTATGCAAACACATACTGCACACAATATTCATATGTAAGTATTGCATACAGTACATCACACAGATGTTACATTACAAAAACACAACACTCAAAACACAATGAGTACGCATTAAGCACTACACAAACACACATTACTACAGACTCATATGCACTGCACAGCACACAAACACAGCATACAAACAATACACACAAACTACACAAACACACACCACTGCAGACTCATATGCACTGCACAGCACACAAACACAACATACAAACATTACACACACACAGACTACACACACATACACCACTACATACTCATATGCACTGCACAGCACACAAACATAACATACAAACAATACACACACACACTACACAAACATACACCACTACAGACTCATATGCACTACACAGCACACAAACACACAACATACAAACACTACACACACACACTACGTATGCACAATATGTACACAAACACACACCACTATAGACTCATATGCATTGTGCAGCACACAAATGCAACATGCAAACAATACACACACACTACACAAACACACACCACTACAGACTCATATGCACTGCACAGCACAAAAACACAACATACAAACAGTAATACACACTACACATGCACAATATGTACACAAACATATATAGATTTTAACATTAAAGGAACACTGAACCCAATTTTTTCATGATTCAGATAGAGCATGACATTTTAAGCAACTTTCTAATTTACTCCTATTATCAATTTTTCTTTGTTCTCTTGCTATCTTTATTTTAAAAGCAGGAATGTAAATCTTAGCAGCCAGACCATTTTAGTTTCAGCACCATGGATAGTGCTTGCTTATTGGAGGCTTACATCTACCCACCAATAAGCAAGCATAACCCAGGTTCTCAACCAAAAATGGTCCGACTCCTATGTATCACATTCCTGCGTTTTAAATAAAGATAGCAAGAGAATGAAGAAAAATTGATAATAGGAGTAAATTAGAAAGTTGCTTAAAATGTTATGCTCTATCTGAATCGTGAAAAGAAAAATTGGGGTTCAGTGTCCCTTTAAAAAACTAGCAGCTAGATTGCACTTACACTACAATTAAATACATTACCTAAATTAAATACAATTACCTAAATTACAGAAAAAAAACACTAAATTACACAAAATAAAAAACAAATTACAAGATATTTAAACTAATTACACCTAATCTAATAGCCCTATCAATATAAAAAAGCCCCCTCAAAATAAAAAAAAACCCTAGCCTAAACTAAACTTACTAATAGCCCTTAAAAGCGCCTTTTGCGGGGCATTGCCCCAAATAAATCAGCTCTTTTACCTGTAATCAAAAATACAAACAACCCCCCAACAGTAAAACCCACCACCCACACAACCAAACCACCCAAATAAAATCCTAACTAAAAAAAAACCAAGCTCCCCATTGCCCTGAAAAGGGCATTTGGATGGGCATTTAGCTCTATTGCTGCCCAAACCCTAATCTAAAACTAAAACCCACCCAATAAACCCTTAAAAAAACCTAACACTATTCCCCGAAGATCCACTTAAAGTTTTGAAGAGCCGACATCCATCCTCAACAAAGCCGGGAGAACTCCTCAGTGAAGCGGCAATAAGTCCTCAACGAAGCCAGGAGAAGTCTTCATCCAAGCCGGGAGAAGTGGTCCTCCAGACGGGCAGAAGTCTTCATCCAGACGGCATCTTCTATATTCATCCATCTGGCACGGAGCGGGTCCATCTTCAAGACATCCAGCATGGAGCATCCTCTTCTTCCGAAGAATACTTGACGAATGAAGGTTCCTTTAAGTGACATCATCCAAGATGGCGTCCCTTAGATTCCGATTGGCTGATAGAATTCTATCAGCCAAATGGAATTAATGTTGAAAAAATCCTATTGGCTGATGCAATCAGCCAATAGGATTGAACTTCAATCCTATTGGCTGATCCAATCAGCCAATAGAATGCGAGCTCAATCCTATTGGCTGATTGGATCAGCCTATAGAATTGACATTCAATCCTATTGGCTGATTGCATCAGCCAATAGGATTTTTTCAACCTTAATTCCGATTGGCTGATAGAAACCTATCGGAATCTAAGGGACGCCATTTTGGATGACATCACTTAAAGGAACTTTCATTCGTCGGGTAGTCGTTGGAAGAAGAGCATGCTCCGTGCCGGATTTCTTGAAGATGGACCCGCTCCGCGCCGGATGGATGAAGAAAGAAGATGCCATCTGGATGAAGACTTCAGCTCGTCTGGAGGACCACTTCTCCCGGCTTGGATGAAGACTTCTCCCGGCTTCATTGAGGACTTCTTGCCGCTTCACTGAGGACTTCTCCCGGCTTCGTTGAGAATGGATGTCGGCTCTTCAAAACTGTAAGTGGATCTTCGGGGGTTAGTGTTAGGTTTTTTTAAAGGGTTTATTGGGTGGGTTTTAGTTTTAGATTAGGGTTTGGGCAGCAATAGTGCTAAATGCCTTTTTAAGGGCAATGCCCATTCAAATGTCCTTTTCACTGCAATGGGGAGCTTACGTTTTGTTAGGATTTTATTTGGGGGGTTTGGTTGTGTGGGTGGTGGGTTTTACTATTTTAATAGAGTTTCTAATTTACTTTTATTATCTAATATGCTTCATTCTCTTGCAGCATCGAACATAAGCTTTCTGTGTTTTCAGACTCCCATTGATTTCTATGGCATCTGCGGCCTCAAGGGTGACGGATTGAAACTAGGTACGCTGCATCAAAAGATCGGAATACGATCAGGTTGTTTGACACCCCCTGCTAGCAGCCGATTGGCTGCGAATCTGCAGGCGGTGGTATTGCACAAGCAGTTCTGGTGAACTGCTTGTGCACTGATAAATGCCAACAGCATATGCTGTCGGCATTTATCGATCTGCAGCGGATATGATACGCAATAGTGCCTCCCAGATTCAAGATAAATTTAAAGAGATGTAAAAGGCAAAATGTTTTAATCTATCATAGCATACATGAACATATGTTTGGAAAGCACTCAAATACCTTGCATTTTGGATTCATAGAAGTTTCATTGCAGTCTTCCTTGAAAAACTGTCATTTTTTGAAACCCATTGTGAGGCTAATTTGCATTAGCCGATCACGGTGGGCAACCTGGGTTCTCTACTTATCCTTAGTTCCGGGTAGCGAGCATGTTCCCAACGCATGCGCTCTGGAATTGGATACCCCACGCAAATGTAATGTGGCCAAGAGAAAACTGCCGACATCATGAGCTCTCCGGTCACTTCATTTACACTTCTGTAATTTAGAGCCTGACATATTTGCGAAGAGTCATAGGTGTTATGCACATGCGTTGAGGTTCAGCTTTATTGTTCAGGTGCTCATGAACATGCACAGCCAAAATAAATATTTAAATTAGGAGCACAGTGATTGGATATTAGAAAACGGTATAGACACCACCATTTTAGGGGCTGAAGTAAGTGCAATCAGCTGCTTTTTGTAAATACTTTAAAATTATATATTTTCCAACCTCGCAATTTGAAAAATTATTGTAATCCTTTTATAATAAAATCACAAGCACACAAACAAAATTGCACTTACAATAAATAAATAAAGATAAGGGGGCCGATTTATCAAGCTCCATGAGCTTGATGCCCCTGTTTCTGCGCAAACCTTCAGGCTTCAGGCTCGTCGGAAACAGAAGTTTTTCCGCTGCTCCATAACTTGTCCGCCTGCTCTGAGGCCGAGGACAGAAATCAACCTGATCAAATTTCCCCCTATTTTCTTATTCGAATCCGAATTTCACATTCAAATTCGAAATAGTATTTCTAGTCTAATGCTTTGTTTTATAAATCTAATATTCAAATTCAATATAGTATTTCTAGTCTACAACTGTGTATTATAAATGTAATATTCGAATTCAAATGTCACATTCGAATTCGAAATAGTATTTCTAGTATTCTAGTATAAATGTAATATTCGAAATCGAATTTCTACAATAACATTCGTTCTAACATTCAAATTTGAATATAAACACATTTGCCCATCTATAATGTATAGGTGTGAACTAATTCACATTTTACATTATAGAATTCAAATAATTAAAAGAACTTATCTTTTAATGTTACAACCCGCAGATTGAATTTGCATCAGTGGCACAGAAGGTACCCAGCTGCATTTCCCAATAGCTTTAGTCAAAGGGATTAAAACTCTTTGAGCATCCCCTAGTCTCCTACTTCCTATTCTAGGTTAAGGCTTGAATGGACATACCTGTATGAATAAAATCCAACATTTAGTGCATGACTGGTTGTCCCTAACATCAATCATTAGTAATACTATGGCAGGATTGGACAGGGGATGATGGATACATAAATAATCAGACCCCTTGTACATTATTACAAACAAAGCAACTGACTAGACAAACAAAAAACCTCAACCCACACCTGCACTTTTTTTTGGCACCAATCAGTAGCAACTAATAAACAAATTGATTTGGTCAAGCAATCATTTGTTCTTTGTGTGTTTCAGATAATTATGTATTTGGCTCTTCATGTATCAGATGGCTTGCCAAATGCACATCTCTAAAATATAACATCAAATTAAAAGGGAATTTAAAAATTATTTTATATATAGATGAAAACATTACATTTAACAAAAAGTAGTATCAATTTATAAATGTTCAAAATGACAAACAGATAAAGGTTATTAAAAAATAAGCAAAAAATAAAAGAAAAACTACATTTTTATATACAAAAACCATATACGAATATATTATAGAGCTCTGAATACTTTGTTCATGCGTTTTTATTTTGTTTGTTTTGTCTATCAGAGTTTGCCAAAAGTGGAATGGTAGTAATTGCTTTCAAAGTGAAGTTGTTACCAGGAGACTGCAGATCTTGCTAAGAAAATGTGTTGATAATAATGATGCCAGTTTGCAAGGTAATTTGTGTTTAGTCAAGTGTTTAGGTCATCAAGTAATATGGATACCCTATGTGTTTTGATGCCATTATTGACAGAGGACATTTTAATTTTTAGTTTTAACCTAAAGAAAGATAAATAGTGCTAAAGGAAATGGAATGTTATTGCTCACAAATTCTCAGCTGGATTCTGAAAGTTACTGTTTTTGTTTGGGGGGGGGGAGGGTTGAACACACTGTGCTATGGAAAACCAGCATTGCAGATATTGTTTACCTTCAAAATACTCTAAATAAACAAAATGTTGCATACATGGAGAACTGGAACAATAAAGTCAAAATTTAATTTTCATGATTCAACAAGCAATTTAAGCAACTTTCCAAGTCTGTGATTGGTTGATGGCTGTCACATGATACAGGGGAATTGAAATGGAAGGAATTTTTTTTTTTTTTTTAATTTGTCAAAAAAAAAATCTACTGCTTATTTGAAAGTTAGTGGAATTACATTGGCTTTTTAATATGCATTTTTGCAGCAGCAGATGATCGTTGTAGACAGTAACAATATAGCATCTGACTTCATATGGAAGTGGAGCACCGATCGTGTTTCAGTTCTTTTGCAGGCAGATGCTTCCGGCAGCTCAGACATATATAAAATTTGTGCAGTACGATAAGCAAAGTACCACACAACATATTTTTATAGATTGGATTGGGTTAAGGGGTTAAATAATCACACATAATACAAATGTTTTCCTCGTAGTAATATAAGGTATTATAATAACATTTAACTGGATTTATGTCATTTTAAGCATATACTTAGCAACTTTGCACCTAGATTTAGAGTTTTGCGTTAGAAGGGGTGCATTGGCTACGCATGGTTTTTTTCCCCCGCACCTTTTAAACAATGCTGGTATTTAGAGTTCTCTGAAGGGCTGCGTTAGGCTCCAAAAAGGGAGCGTAGAGCATAACTTACCGCCACTTCAACTCTCAATACCAGCGTTGCTTACGGACGCGGCCAGCTTCAAAAACGTGCTCGTGCACGATATCCCCATAGGAAACAATGGGGCAGTTTGAGCTGAAAAAAAAACACCTGCAAAAAAGCAGCGTTCAGCTCCTAACGCAGCCCCATTGTTTCCTATGGGGAAACACTCTCTAAGTCTGCACCTAACACCCTAACATGAATCCCGAGTCTAAACACCCCTAACCTTACACTTATTAACCCCTAATCTGCCGCCCCCGCTATCGCTGACCCCTGCATTTACACTTTTAACCCCTAATCTTCCGCTCCGGACACCGCCGCAACCTACATTATAGCTATGTACCCCTAATCTGCTGCCCCTAACATCGCCGACACCTATATTATATTTATTAACCCCTAATCTGCCCCCCCAACGTCGCCGCTACCTACCTACACTTATTAACCCCTAATCTGCCGACCAGACCTCGCCACTACTATAATAAATGTATTAACCCCTAAACCGCCTCACTCCCGCCTCAAAAACCCTATAATAAATAGTATTAACCCCTAATCTGCCCTCCCTAACATCGCCGACACCTAACTTCAAGTATTAACCACTAATCTGCAGACCGGACCTCACTGCTACTATAATAAATTTATTAACCCCTAAAGCTAAGTCTAACCCTAACCCTAACACCCCTCTAAATTAAATATAATTTAAATCTAATGAAATAAAATAAATCTTATTAAATACATTATTCCTATTTAAAGCTAAATACTTACCTGTAAAATAAACCCTAATATAGCTACAATATAAATAATAATTACATTGTAGCTATTTTAGGATTAATATTTATTTTACAGGCAACTTTGTATTTATTTAAACCAGGTACAATAGCTATTAAATAGTTAATAACTATTTAATAGCTACCTAGTTAAAATAATTACAAAATTACCAGTAAAATAAATCCTAACCTAAGTTACAATTAAACCTAACACTACACTATCAATAAATGAATTAAATAAACTACCAACAATTATCTACAATTAAATCAACTAAACTAAATTACAAAAACAAACAAAACACTAAATTACAAAAAAAAAACACTAAATTACAAAAAATAAAAAAAGATTACAAGAATTTTAAACTAATTACACCCCCAAAATAAAAAAATGCCCTACCCTATTCTAAAATAAAAAGTTTACAGCTCTTTTACCTTACCAGCCCTTAAAAGGGCCTTTTGCGGGGCATGCCCCAAAGAAAACAGCTCTTTTGCCTGTAAAAAACATACAATACCCCCCAACATTACAACCCACCACCCACATACCCCTAATCTAATCCAAACCCCCCTTAAAAAACCTAACACTAAGCCCCTGAAGATCTCCCTACCTTATCTTCACCACGCCGGGTATCACCGATCCGTCCAGAAGAGGCTCCGAAGTCTTCATCCTATCCGACAAGAAGAGGTCCAGAAGAGGGTCCGAAGTCTTCATCCTATCCGGCAAGAAGAGGACATCCAGACCGGAAAACATCTTCATCCAAGCGGAATCTTCTATCTTCATCCATCCGACAAGGAGCGGCTCCATCTTCAAGACCTCCGGCGCGGAACATCCTCTTCTCCCGAAGACTAGACGACGAATGAAGGTTCCTTTAAGGGACGTCATCCAAGATGGTGTCCCACGAATTCCGATTGGCTGATAGGATTCTATCAGCCAATCGGAATTAAGGTAGGAAAATCTGATTGGCTGATTGAATCAGCCAATCAGATTCAAGTTCAATCGGATTGGCTGATCCAATCAGCCAATCAGATTGAGCTTGCATTCTATAGGCTGTTCCGATCAGTCAATAGAATGCAAGCTCAATCTGATTGGCTGATCCAATCAGCCAATCGGATTGAACTTGAATCTGATTGGCTGATTCAATCAGTCAATCAGATTTCTCCTACCTTAATTCCGATTGGATGATAGAATCCTATCAGCCAATCGGAATTCGAGGGACGCCATCTTGGATGACGTCCCTTAAAGGAACCTGCATTCGTCGTCTAGTCGTCGGGAGAAGAGGATGTTGCGCGCTGGAGGTCTTGAAGATGGAGCCGCTCCTCGTCGGATGGATGAAGATAGAAGATGCCGCTTGGATGAAGATGTTTGCCGGTCCGGATGTCCTCTTCTTGCTGGATAGGATGAAGACTTCGGACCCTCTTCTGGACCTCTTCTTGTTGGATAGGATGAAGACTTCGGAGCCTCTTCTGGACGGATCGGTGATACCCGGCGTGGTGAAGATAAGGTAGGGAGATCTTCAGGGGCTTAGTGTTAGGTTTTTTAAGGGGGGTTTGGGTTAGATTAGGGGTATGTGGGTGGTGGGTTGTAATGTTGGGGGGGGTATTGTATGTTTTTTTACAGGCAAAAGAGCTGTTTTCTTTGGGGCATGCCCTGCAAAAGGCCCTTTTAAGGGCTGGTAAGGTAAAAGAGCTGTAAACTTTTTATTTTAGAATAGGGTACGCCATTTTTTATTTTGGGGGGATTTGTTATTTTTTTAGGGGGCTTAGAGTAGGTGTAATTAGTTTAAAATTCTTGTAATCTTTTTTTATTTTTTGTAATTTAGTGTTTGTTTGTTTTTGTAATTTAGTGTTTGTTTGTTTTTGTAATTTAGTTTAGTTGATTTAATTGTAGATAATTGTAGGTAGTTTATTTAATTAATTTATTGATAGTGTAGTGTTAGGTTTAATTGTAACTTAGGTTAGGATTTATTTTACTGGTAATTTTGTAATTATTTTAACTAGGTAGCTATTAAATAGTTATTAACTATTTAATAGCTATTGTACCTGGTTAAAATAAATACAAAGTTGCCTGTAAAATAAATATAAATGCTAAAATAGCTACAATGTAATTATTATTTATGTTGTAGCTATATTAGGGTTTATTTTACAGGTAAGTATTTAGCTTTAAATAGGAATAATTTATTTAATAAGATTTATTTTATTTTGTTAGATTTAAATTATATTTAACTTTGGGGGGTGTTAGGGTTAGAGTTAGACTTAGCTTTAGGGGTTAATACATTTATTATAGTAGCGGTGAGGTCAGGTTGGCAGATTAGGGGTTAATACTTGAAGTTAGGTGTCAGCGATGTTAGGGAGGGCAGATTAGGGGTTAATACTATTTATTATAGGGTTTTTGAGGCGGGAGTGAGGCGGTTTAGGGGTTAATACATTTATTATAGTGGCGGCGAGGTCCGGTTGGCAGATTAGGGGTTAATAATTGTAGGTAGGTAGCGGCGACATTGGGGGGGGCAGATTAGGGGTTAATAAATATTATGTAGGTGTCGGCGATGTTATGGGGCAGCAGATTAGTGGTACATAGGGATAATGTAGGTTGCGGCGGTGTACGGTCGGCAGATTAGGGGTTAAAAAAAATTATTATAGTGGCGGCGATGTGGGGGGACCTCGGTTTAGGGGTACATAGGTATTTTATG
Source organism: Bombina bombina (assembly GCF_027579735.1). Lineage (NCBI taxonomy): Eukaryota > Metazoa > Chordata > Amphibia > Anura > Bombinatoridae > Bombina > Bombina bombina. Next base: position 1,078,311,161 of record NC_069503.1, on the reverse strand, counting down.
GGTGTTAGTGTACTTTAGAGCACAGTAGTTAAGAGTTTTATGAACCGGCGTTAGCCCATAAAGCTCTTAACTCCTGACTTTTTTCTGCGGCTGGAGTCTTGTCGTTAGAGTTCTAACGCTCACTTCAGCCAAGACTCTAAATACCAGCGTTAGAAAGATCCCATTGAAAAGATAGGATACGCAATTGACGTAAGGGGATCTGCGGTATGGAAAAGTCGCGGCTGGAAAGTGAGCGTTAGACCCTTTCATGACTGACTATAAATACCAGCGGGCGGCCAAAACCAGCGTTAGGACCCCCTAGCGCTGGTTTGGATGGCTAACGCAGAACTCTAAATCTAGGCGATACATTTTTAAAGTTGGGATCAACTCATTTGCATATTCTTATTTTAGCACATAAAATAATTTTAATTGGTGCATATACGTCATGTGCTTGATTGTCAATGAAGGGTGCACATGCTGTGTACACATTCAATCCCATCCCCCATATGTCCCAAAATGTATACCAGGAAGAGCAAAAGGTGCCAATCTATGAGTTAAACTGAGAAGACGGACTGTTGCCATTCTGTTACTATTAGGGTAGGATAACCGGATATATAAATTATTTTATATAAAGATGAAGGAAAAATCACACAGGCACTTCTTGCTTCGATGAGGCCTATTTATCAAGCCATCAACTATGCTGCATTCTCCGGCACCAATACACTCGCGTAACATTGCGGCAGCGGACCTGAATACGATCTCCATATTTATAAAAAAAGCCGTGCACTAAGTACGGGGCGATGAGCAGTGGACTGTTGTTAACTAGCAGTCATCGATCTCACCGCTATTTGGCTTTTTAACAACTTTATTTATACCCTGTCACTAGACACCACCACTATACTAAAATGTTTAACCCCTATCCCGCCACTCCCGGACCCCATCGCAACTAAATAAATGTATTAACCCCTATCCCGACGCTCCCGGACCCCACCACACCTAAATAAATGTATTAACCCATAAACTCCTGGCCTCCCACATCACTACCACTTACTAAACCTATTAACCCCTAAACCGCCAGTCCCCCACATCGCCATAAACTAGATTAAGCTATTAACCCCTAAATTTAACAACCCGCTAACTTTACATTAAAATTACCTCATCCCTATCTTTTACTGTTAATGGGGTGTTTGTATTTTTTTGTCCAGGTAAAAGAGATGATTTCTTTGGGGTAATGCCCCGCAAAAGGCCATTTTTGATACTGTGGGTTTTTATTTTTTGTAACAGAGTTTTTTATTTTTTGTAACTTAGCGTTTATTTTTTTTGTAATTTAGTAATTTGTAATAGTATATTTAAATAATTTGAGTAGGGTTAGTTTTTTTTATATGTAATATAGTTAATTTAATTGGTAGTTTAATGTAATTTTAGTATAATAGTTAGGGTAGGTTAATTAATAGTTTTAATATAGTTTATTTTAATTCTACAGGTAAGTTTTAATTTATTATAAGATAGGGATGAGGTAATTTTAATGTAAAGTTAGCGGGTTGTTAGGTTTAGGGGTTATTAGCTTAATTTAGTTTATGGCGATGTGGGGGGCTGGTGGTTTAGGGGTTAATAGGTGTAGTTAATGGTAGTGTTGTGGGAGGTCAGGGGTTTAGAGGTTAATAGTTTTATTACAGTTGCGGTGGTGTCCTGGAGCGACGGGATAGGGGTTAATACATTTTATTTAGATTGCGGCGATGTCGGGGCGGCAGATTAGGGGTGTTTAGACTCAGGGCTTATGTTAGGGTGTTAGGTGTAAACGTCACTTGTTTTCTACCATAGAAATCAATGGGATATCTGGCAGCATCAAACATAAGCTTTCACTGCTTTCAGACTCCCATTGATTCCTATGGCATCCGCGGCCTCCAGGGTGGCGGATTGAAAACCAGGTACACTGGGCCGGAATAGTGGCAAACGTACCTGTTAGAAATTTGTTAACTTGCAAAAGGTGTCAGATAGTGCCAAATTTGTATTCGGAACATCTGTAATGATGTAAGCATCGATCTGTGTCGGATTGAGACCAGCGGATCATATGTTACGTAACAAATTTCAACTTTTGCCGGTCTGTAGGCTTTGATAACTAGGTCAAATCAAGCTCGCCACAATTATGCTGCAGAATTCCGGCGTATTTGCGGTTGACGGCTTGATAAATAGGCCTCATAGTCTTTATTAGACATGTGCGGTTCGTTTCGAATGAATCCGAAATAGCTGCCGTATCTCCGAATAAATCCGAATTAGCTCGTTAAAATTCGGCATTTCCCCATAGGAAACAATGGGAGTTTCGGCTGAAAAAAAACTAACACCGCAGCCCCATTGTTTCCTATGGGGAAACACTAAGTCTGCACCTAACACCCTAACATGTACCCCGAGTCTCTAAACACCCCTAATCTAACACTTATTAACCCCTAATCTGCCGCCCCCGCTATCGCTGACACCTGCATTATTTTATTAACCCCTAATCTGCCGACCGAATATCGCCGCCACCTACATTATAACTATTAACCCCTAATCTGCTGTCCCTAACACCGCCGACCCCTATATTATAGTTACTAACCCCTAATCTGCCCCCCCAACGTCGCCGCAATCTAACTACAAGTATTAACCCCTAATCTGCTGACCCGATATCGCCGCCGCCTACATTATAGCTATTAACCCCTAATCTGCTGTCCCTAACACCGCCGACCCCTACATTATAGTTATTAACCCCTAATCTGCCCCCCCCAACGTCGCCGCAATCTAACTACAAGTATTAACCCCTAATCTGCCGACCCGATATCTCCGCCGCCTACATTATAGCTATTAACCCCTAATCTGCTGTCCCTAACACCGCCGACCCCTACATTATAGTTATTAACCCCTAATCTGCCTCCCACCAACGTCGCCACAATCTAACTACAAGTATTAACCCCTAATCTGCCGACCGCAAATCGCCGCCACTATAATAAATGTATTAACCCCTAAACCGCCGCACTCCCGCCTCGCAAACACTATAATACATTTTATTAACCCCTAATCTGCCCTCCCTAACATCGCCGCCACCTACCTACAATTATTAACCCCTAATCTCCCGCCCCCAACGTCGCCGCTACTATAATAAGGTTATTAACCCCTAAACCTAAATCTAACCCTAACCCTAACACCCCCTAACTTAAATATAATTTAAATAAAACGAAATAAGTTTACTATAGTTAAATAAATTAATCCTATTTAAAACTAAAGACTTACCTGTAAAATAAACCCTAAGATAGCTGCAATATAACTAATAGTTACATTGTAGCTATTTTAGGATTTATTTTTATTTTACAGGCAACTTTGTATTTATTTTAACTAGGTACAATAGTTATTAAATAGTTATTAACTATTTAATAACTACCTAGCTAAAATAAATACAAATTTACCTGTAAAATAAATCCTAACCTAAGTTACAATTACACCTAACACTACACTATCATTTAATTAATTAAATAAATGACTCATATTTAAAACTAAATACTTACCTGTAAAATAAACCCTAATATAGCTGCAATATAACTAATAGTTACATTGTAGCTATTTTAGCATTTATATTTATTTTACAGGCAACTTTGTATTTATTTTAACTAGGTACAATAGCTATTAAATAGTTATTGACTAATTAATAGCTACCTAGTTAAAATAATTACAAAATTACCTGTAAAATAAATCCTAACCTAAGTTACAATAAAACCTAACACTACACTGTCATTAAATAAATTAACTACAAGTACCTACAATTATCTACAATTAAATAAACTAAAGTACAAAACCCCCCCACTAAATTACAAAAAATAAAAAACCACTAAATTACAAAAAATAAAAAAATATTACAAGAATTTTAAACTAATTACACCTAATCTAAGCCCCCTAATAAAATAACAAAGCCCCCCAAAATAAAAAAATGCCCTACCCTATGCTAAATTACAAAAGTTAACAGCTCTATTACCTTACCAGCCCTGAACAGGGCCCTTTGCGGGGCATGCCCCAAAGAAAACAGCTCTTTTGCCTGTAAAAAAAATACACAATCCCCCCCCCCCACATTACAACCCACCACCCACATACCCCTACTCTAACCCAAACCCCCCTTAAATAAACCTAACACTACCCCCCTGAAGATCTCCCTACCTTGAGTCGTGTTCACCCAGCCGGGCCGAAGTCTTCATCCGATGGGGCAGAAGAGGACATCCAGACCGGCAGAAGTCTTCATCCAAGCGGGGCAAGAAGAGGTCTTCCATCCATCATACAAGTACCAAAATACAAACAAACACTAAATTACCAAAAATAATAAAATATTACAATAATTTTAAACTAATTACACTTAATCTAAGCCCCCTACTAGCTATTAATATAGCTTCAATATAACTAATAGTTACATTGTAGCTATTTTAGGATTTATATGTATTTTACAGGCAACTTTGTATTTATTTTAACTAGGTACAATAGTTATTAAATAGTTAATAACTATTTAATAACTACCTAGCTAAAATAAATACAAATTTACCTGTAAAATAAATCATAACCTAAGTTACAATTACACCTAACACTACACTATCATTAAATTAACTAAATAAATGAATCCTATATAAAACTAAAGACTTACCTGTAAAATAAACCCTAATATAGCTGCAATATAACTAATAGTTAGATTGTAGCTATTTTAGCATTTATATTTATTGTACAGGCAACTTTGTATTCATTTTAACTAGGTTCAATAGCTATTAAATAGATATTGACTATTTAATAGCTACCTAGTTAAAATAATTACAAAATTACCTGTAAAATAAATACTAACCTAAGTTACAATTAAACCTAACACTACACTATCATTAAATAAATTAACTACAAGTACCTACAATTAAATACAATTAAAAAAACTAAACTAAAGTACAAACCCCCCCCACTAAATTACAAAAAATAAAAAAATATTACAAGAATTTTAAACTAATTACACCTAATCTAAGCCCCCTAATAAAATAACAAAGCACCCCAAAATAAAAAAAATGCCCTAACCTATACTAAATTACAAAAGTTAACAGCTCTATTACCTTACCAGCCCTGAACAGGGCCCTTTGCGGGGCATGCCCCAAAGAAAACAGCTCTTTTGCCTGTAAAAAAAAAACACAATCCCCCCCCCCCACATTACAACCCACCACCCACATACCCCTACTCTAACCCAAACCCCCCTTAAATAAACCTAACACTAACCCCCTGAAGATCTCCCTACCTTGAGTCGTGTTCACCCAGCCGGGCCGAAGTCTTCATCCGATGGGGCAGAAGAGGACATCCAGACCGGCAGAAGTCTTCATCCAAGCGGGGCAAGAAGAGGTCTTCCATCCATCATACAAGTACCAAAATACAAACAAACACTAAATTACCAAAAATAATAAAATATTACAATAATTTTAAACTAATTACACCTAATCTAAGCCCCCTACTACCTATTAATATAGCTTCAATATAACTAATAGTTACATTGTAGCTATTTTAGGATTTATATGTATTTTACAGGCAACTTTGTATTTATTTTAACTAGGTACAATAGTTATTAAATAGTTAATAACTATTTAATAACTACCTAGCTAAAATAAATACAAATTTACCTGTAAAATAAATCATAACCTAAGTTACAATTACACCTAACACTACACTATCATTAAATTAACTAAATAAATGAATCCTATATAAAACTAAAGACTTACCTGTAAAATAAACCCTAATATAGCTGCAATATAACTAATAGTTAGATTGTAGCTATTTTAGCATTTATATTTATTGTACAGGCAACTTTGTATTCATTTTAACTAGGTTCAATAGCTATTAAATAGATATTGACTATTTAATAGCTACCTAGTTAAAATAATTACAAAATTACCTGTAAAATAAATCCTAACCTAAGTTACAATTAAACCTAACACTACACTATCATTAAATAAATTAACTACAAGTACCTACAATTAAATACAATTAAAAAAACTAAACTAAAGTACAAACCCCCCCCCCACTAAATTACAAAAAATAAAAAAATATTACAAGAATTTTAAACTAATTACACCTAATCTAAGCCCCCTAATAAAATAACAAAGCCCCCCAAAATAAAAAAATGCCCTACCCTATACTAAATTACAAAAGTAATCAGCTCTATTACCTTACCAGCCCTGAACAGGGCCTTTTGCGGGGGCATGCCCCAAAGAAAACAGCTCTTTTGCCTGTAAAAAAAAACACAATACCCCCCCCACATTACAACCCACCACCCACATACCCCTACTCTAACCCAAACCCCTCTTAAATAAACCTAACACTACCCCCCTGAAGATCTCTCTACCGTGTCTTCACCCAGCGGGCCGAAGTCTTCATCCGATCGGGCAGAAGAGGACATCCAGACCGGCAGAAGTCTTCATCCAAGCGGGGCAAGAAGAGGTCTTCCATCCATCAGAAGTCTTGATCCAGGCGGCATCTTCTCTGTTCATCCATCCGGAGCGGAGCGGCAGCATCCTGAAGACATCCCACGCAGAGCATCCTCTTCTTTCTTGATCCGACGACTAGGTGACTGTACCTTTAAGTGACGTCATCCAAGATGGCGTCCCTTGAATTCCGATTGGCTGATAGGATTCTATCAGCCAATCGGAATTAAGGTAGGAAAAATCTGATTGGCTGATTTAATCAGCCAATCAGATTCAAGTTCAATCCAATTGGCTGATGGAATCAGCCAATCAGATTGACCTCGCATTCTATTGGCTGTTCCGATCAGCCAATAGAATGCGAGCTCAATCTGATTGGCTGATTGGATCAGCCAATCGGATTGAACTTGAATCTGATTGGCTGATTGAATCAGCCAATCAGATTTTTCCTACCTTAATTCCGATTGGCTGATAGAATCCTATCAGCCAATCGGAATTCAAGGGACGCCATCTTGGATGACGTCACTTAAAGGTACAGTCACCTAGTCGTCGGATCAAGAAAGAAGAGGATGCTCTGCGTGGGATGTCTTCAGGATGCTGCCGCTCCGCTCCGGATGGATGAACAGAGAAGATGCCGCCTGGATCAAGACTTCTGATGGATGGAAGACCTCTTCTTGCCCCGCTTGGATGAAGACTTCTGCCGGTCTGGATGTCCTCTTCTGCCCCATCGGATGAAGACTTCGGCCCGCTGGGTGAAGACACGGTAGAGAGAGATCTTCAGGGGGGTAGTGTTAGGTTTATTTAAGGGGGGTTTGGGTTAGAGTAGGGGTATGTGGGTGGTGGGTTGTAATGTGGGGGGGGTATTGTGTTTTTTTTTACAGGCAAAAGAGCTGTTTTCTTTGGGGCATGCCCCGCAAAAGGCCCTGTTCAGGGCTGGTAAGGTAATAGAGCTGATTACTTTTGTAATTTAGTATAGGGTAGGGCATTTTTTTTATTTTGGGGGGCTTTGTTATTTTATTAGGGGGCTTAGATTAGGTGTAATTAGTTTAAAATTCTTGTAATTTTTTTTATTTTTTGTAATTTAGTGTTTGTTTTTTTTGTACTTTAGTTTAGTTTATTTCATTGTATTTAATTGTAGGTACTTGTAGTTAATTTATTTAATGATAGTGTAGTGTTAGGTTTAATTGTAACTTAGGTTAGGATTTATTTTACAGGTAATTTTGTAATTATTTTAACTAGGTAGCTATTAAACAGTAAATATCTATTTAATAGCTATTGTTAGTTAAAATAAATACAAAGTTGCCTGTAAAATAAATATAAATGCTAAAATAGCTACAATGTAACTATTAGTTATATTGCAGCTATATTAGGGTTTATTTTACAGGTAAGTCTTTAGTTTTATATAGGATTCATTTATTTAGTTAATTTAATGACAGTGTAGTGTTAGGTGTAATTGTAACTTAGGTTAGGGTTTATTTTACAGGTAAATTTGTATTTATTTTAGCTAGGTAGTTATTAACTATTTAATACCTATTGTACCTAGTTAAAATAAATACAAAGTTGCCTGTAAAATAAATATAAATCCTAAAATAGCTACAATGTAACTATTAGTTATATTGAAGCTATATTAATAGCTAGTAGGGGGCTTAGATTAGGTGTAATTAGTTTAAAATTATTGTAATATTTTATTATTCTTGCTAATCTTGGCCTAGATTTGGAGTTCGGCGGTAAAAGGGCTGTTAACGCTCCGCGGGCTTTTTTCTGGCCGCACCATAAATTTAACTCTGGTATCGAGAGTTCAAACAAATGCTGCGTTAGGCTCCAAAAAAGGAGCGTAGAGCATTTTTACCGCAAATGCAACTCTCGATACCAGAGTTGCTTACGGACGCGGCCGGCCTCAAAAACGTGCTCGTGCACGATTCCCCCATAGGAAACAATGGGGCTGTTTGAGCTGAAAAAAAACCTAACACCTGCAAAAAAGCAGCGTTCAGCTCCTAACGCAGCCCCATTGTTTCCTATGGGGAAACACTTTCTAAGTCTACACCTAACACTCTAACATGTACCCCGAGTCTAAACACCCCTAACCTTACACTTATTAACCCCTAATCTGCCGTCCCCGCTATCGCTGACCCCTGCATATTTTTTTAACCCCTAATCTGCCGCTCCGTAAACCGCCGCTACCTACATTATCCCTATGTACCCCTAATCTGCTGCCCCTAACACCGCCGACCCCTATATTATATTTATTAACCCCTAATCTGCCCCCCTCAACGTCGCCGACACCTGCCTACACTTATTAACCCCTAATCTGCCGAGCGGACCTGAGCGCTACTATAATAAAGTTATTAACCCCTAATCCGCCTCACTAACCCTATCATAAATAGTATTAACCCCTAATCTGCCCTCCCTAACATCGCCGACACCTACCTTCAATTATTAACCCCTAATCTTCCGATCGGAGCTCACCGCTATTCTAATAAATGGATTAACCCCTAAAGCTAAGTCTAACCCTAACACTAACACCCCCCTAAGTTAAATATAATTTTTATCTAACGAAATAAATTAACTCTTATTAAATAAATGATTCCTATTTAAAGCTAAATACTTACCTGTAAAATAAATCCTAATATAGCTACAATATAAATTATAATTATATTATAGCTATTTTAGGATTAATATTTATTTTACAGGCAACTTTGTAATTATTTTAACCAGGTACAATAGCTATTAAATAGTTAAGAACTATTTAATAGTTACCTAGTTAAAATAATAACAAATTTACCTGTAAAATAAATCCTAACCTAAGATATAATTAAACCTAACACTACCCTATCAATAAAATAATTAAATAAACTACCTACAATTAACCTAACACTACACTATCAATAAATTAATTAAACACAATTCCTACAAATAAATACAATTAAATAAACTAGCTAAAGTACAAAAAATAAAAAAGAACTAAGTTACAGAAAATAAAAAAATATTTACAAACATAAGAAAAATATTACAACAATTTTAAACTAATTACACCTACTCTAAGCCCCCTAATAAAATAACAAAGCCCCCCAAAATAAAAAATTCCCTACCCTATTCTAAATTAAAAAAGTTACAAGCTCTTTTACCTTACCAGCCCTGAACAGGGCCCTTTGCGGGGCATGCCCCAAGAATTTCAGCTCTTTTGCCTGTAAAAAAAAACATACAATACCCCCCCCCCCAACATTACAACCCACCACCCACATACCCCTAATCTAACCCAAACCCCCCTTAAATAAACCTAACACTAATCCCCTGAAGATCTTCCTACCTTGTCTTCACCATCCAGGTATCACCGATCCGTCCTGGCTCCAAGATCTTCATCCAACCCAAGCGGGGGTTGGCGATCCATAATCCGGTGCTGAAGAGGTCCAGAAGAGGCTCCAAAGTCTTCCTCCTATCCGGCAAGAAGAGGACATCCGGACCGGCAAACATCTTCTCCAAGCGGCATCTTCGATCTTCTTCCATCCGGAGCGAAGTGGCAGGATCCTGAAGACCTCCAGCGCGGAACATCCATCCGGACCGATGACTGAACGACGAATGACTGTTCCTTTAAGGGACGTCATCCAAGATGGCGTCCCTCGAATTCCGATTGGCTGATAGGATTCTATCAGCCAATCGGAATTAAGGTAGGAATTTTCTGATTAGCTGATGGAATCAGCCAATCAGAATCAAGTTCAATCCTAGAATCCTATCAGCCAATCGGAATTCGAGGGACACCATCTTGGATGACGTCCCTTAAAGGAACAGTCATTCGTCGTTCAGTCGTCGGTCCGGATGGATGTTCCGCGCTGGAGGTCTTCAGGATCCTGCCACTTCGCTCGGGATGGAAGAAGATCGAAGATGCCGCTTGGAGAAGATGTTTGCCGGTCCGGATGTCCTCTTCTTGCCGGATAGGAGGAAGACTTTGGAGCCTCTTCTGGACCTCTTCAGCACCGGATTATGGATCGCCAACCCCCGCTTGGGTTGGATGAAGATCTTGGAGCCAGGACGGATCGGTGATACCTGGATGGTGAAGACAAGGTAGGAAGATCTTCAGGGGATTAGTGTTAGGTTTCTTTAAGGGGGGTTTGGGTTAGATTAGGGGTATGTGGGTGGTGGGTTGTAATGTTGGGGGGGGGGTATTGTATGTTTTTTTTTACAGGCAAAAGAGCTGAAATTCTTGGGGCATGCCCCGCAAAGGGCCCTGTTCAGGGCTGGTAAGGTAAAAGAGCTTGTAACTTTTTTAATTTAGAATAGGGTAGGGAATTTTTTATTTTGGGGGGCTTTGTTATTTTATTAGGGGGCTTAGAGTAGGTGTAATTAGTTTAAAATTGTTGTAATATTTTTCTTATGTTTGTAAATATTTTTTTATTTTCTGTAACTTAGTTCTTTTTTATTTTTTGTACTTTAGCTAGTTTATTTAATTGTATTTATTTGTAGGAATTGTGTTTAATTAATTTATTGATAGTGTAGTGTTAGGTTAATTGTAGGTAATTGTAGGTAGTTTATTTAATTATTTTATTGATAGGGTAGTGTTAGGTTTAATTATATCTTAGGTTAGGATTTATTTTACAGGTAAATTTGTTATTATTTTAACTAGGTAACTATTAAATAGTTCTTAACTATTTAATAGCTATTGTACCTGGTTAAAATAATTACAAAGTTGCCTGTAAAATAAATATTAATCCTAAAATAGCAATAATATAATTATAATTTATATTGTAGCTATATTAGGGTTTATTTTACAGGTAAGTATTTAGCTTTAAATAGGAATAAGTTATTTAATAAGAGTTAATTAATTTCGTTAGATGTAAATTATATTTAACTTAGGGGGGTGTTAGTGTTAGGGTTAGACTTAGCTTTAGGGGTTAATACATTTATTAGAATAGCGGTGAGCTCCGATCGGAAGATTAGGGGTTAATAATTGAAGGTAGGTGTCGGCGATGTTAGGGAGGGCAGATTAGGGGTTAATACTATTTATGATAGGGTTAGTGAGGCGGATTAGGGGTTAATAACTTTATTATAGTAGCGCTCAGGTCCGCTCGGCAGATTAGGAGTTAATAAGTGTAGGCAGGTGTCGGCGACGTTGTGGGGGGCAGATTAGGGGTTAATAAATATAATATAGGGGTCGGCGGTGTTAGGGGTAGCAGATTAGGGGTACATAGGGATAACGTAGGTGGCGGCGCTTTGCGGTCGGAAGATTAGGGGTTAATTATTTTAAGTAGCTGGCGGCGATGTTGTGGGGGGCAGGTTAGGGGTTAATAAATATAATACAGGGGTCGGCGGTGTTAGGGGTAGCAGATTAGGGGTACATAAGTATAACGTAGGTGGCGGTCGGCAGATTAGGGGTTAAAAATTTTAATCGAGTGGCGGCGATGTGGGGGGAGCTCGGTTTAGGGGTACATAGGTAGTTTATGGGTGTTAGTGTACTTTAGGGTACAGTAGTTAAGAGCTTTATGAACCGGCGTTAGCCAGAAAGCTCTTAACTCCTGCTATTTTCAGGCGGCTGGAATCTTGTCGTTAGAGCTCTAACGCTCACTTCAGAAACGACTCTAAATACCAGCGTTAGAAAGATCCAATTGAAAAGATAGGCTACGCAAATGGCGTAGGGGGATCTGCGGTATGGAAAAGTCGCGGCTGAAAAGTGAGCGTTAGACCCTTTAATCACTGACTCCAAATACCAGCGTTAGGAGCCTCTAACGCTGGTTTTGACGGCTACCGCCGAACTCCAAATCTAGGCCTTAGTGTTTGTTTGTTTTTTTGTACTTTTCTGATGGATGGAAGACCTCTTCTTGCCCCGCTTGGATGAAGACTTCTGCCGGTCTGGATGTCCTCTTCTGCCCCATCGGATGAAGACTTCGGCCCGGCTGGGTGAACACGACTCGAGGTAGGGAGATCTTCAGGGGGGTAGTGTTAGGTTTATTTAAGGGGGGTTTGGGTTAGAGTAGGGGTATGTGGGTGGTGGGTTGTAATGTGGGGGGGGGGGGTATTGTGTTTTTTTTTACAGGCAAAAGAGCTGTTTTCTTTGGGGCATGCCCCGCAAAAGGCCCTGTTCAGGGCTGGTAAGGTAATAGAGCTGTTAACTTTTGTAATTTAGTATAGGGTAGGGCATTTTTTTTATTTTGGGGGGCTTTGTTATTTTATTAGGGGGCTTAGATTAGGTGTAATTAGTTTAAAATTCTTGTAATATTTTTTTATTTTTTGTAATTTAGTGGGGGGGTTTTTGTACTTTAGTTTAGTTTTTTTAATTGTATTTAATTGTAGGTACTTGTAGTTAATTTATTTAATGATAGTGTAGTGTTAGGTTTAATTGTAACTTAGGTTAGGATTTATTTTACAGGTAATTTTGTAATTATTTTAACTAGGTAGCTATTAAATAGTCAATATCTATTTAATGCATACAAAGAGAGAAGCGCTCTACCAGGAACGAACAACAGCCCAGTGGCTTGTTCTATGGCGATTTACCACCCGGAGGCAGCCTCTTTTAGACCAGTGTGCTTTTCACAGAAGAAAACTTTCCTGAAGTATATCAGTCTGATCCCGCCAAGTAAGGTCAGTCCAGCCCCGACATACCAGGCAATTCTCCTCTGAACAAGGAACATGACAACCCCAGACGATCGTTTCGGCCTCCTATGGGCCTCGTCAGTGAGGTGCAGCCACATTCCTCTAAGCACACTGGGCAAGGAGTCCACGTCTGGTTTCCCCCATCACCCATAGGGAGACTTCCCCAGGGTCATAATAATTTGCATACAAAGAGAGAAGCGCTCTACCAGGAACGAACAACAGCCCAGTGGCTTGTTCTATGGTGATTTACCACCCGGAGGCAGCCTCTTTTAGACCAGTGTGCTTTTCACAGAAGAAAACTTTCCTGAAGTATATCAGTCTGATCCCGCCAAGTAAGGTCAGTCCAGCCCCGAAATACCAGGCAATTCTCCTCTGAACAAGGAACATGACAACCCCAGACGATCGTTTCGGCCTCCTATGGGCCTCGTCAGTGAGGTGCAGCCACATTCCTCTAAGCACACTGGGCAAGGAGTCCACGTCTGGTTTCCCCCATCACCCATAGGGAGACTTCCCCAGGGTCATAATAATTTGCATACAAAGAGAGAAGCGCTCTACCAGGAACGAACAACAGCCCAGTGGCTTGTTCTATGGCGATTTACCACCCGGAGGCAGCCTCTTTTAGACCAGTGTGCTTTTCACAGAAGAAAACTTTCCTGAAGTATATCAGTCTGATCCCGCCAAGTAAGGTCAGTCCAGCCCCGAAATACCAGGCAATTCTCCTCTGAACAAGGAACATGACAACCCCAGACGATCGTTTCGGCCTCCTATGGGCCTCGTCAGTGAGGTGCAGCCACATTCCTCTAAGCACACTGGGCAAGGAGTCCACGTCTGGTTTCCCCCATCACCCATAGGGAGACTTCCCCAGGGTCATAATAATTTGCATACAAAGAGAGAAGCGCTCTACCAGGAACGAACAACAGCCCAGTGGCTAGCCATAGAACAAGCTATTATGCTATTGTTCGTTTCCAGGTTGAGCGCTTCTCTCTTTTTATTTATGCAAATTATGACATTTTGGGAAGTCTCCCTAAGTGTGATGCGGGAATCCAGACGTGGACCCGTTGCTCAGTGTGCCTAGAGGGATATGGCTGCACCTCACTGACGAGGCCCACAATAGGCCGAAACGTACGTCTGCGGTTTTGCTGTTTCTCTCGTTCAGAGAAGAATTGCCTGGTATTTCGGGGCTGGACTGTACTGTGAAGTCAGGATCAGACTGATATGCTTCAGGAAAGTTTTTCTCTGTGAAAGGCACATGTTGAGCAAAAAGAGGCTGCTTCTTGGGTGGTAACTAGCCATAGAACAAGCTATTATGCTATTGTTCGTTTCCAGGTTGAGCGCTTCTCTCTTTTTATTTATGCAAATTATGACATTTTGGGAAGTCTCCCTAAGTGTGATGCGGGAATCCAGACGTGGACCCGTTGCTCAGTGTGCCTAGAGGGATATGGCTGCACCTCACTGACGAGGCCCACAATAGGCCGAAACGTACGTCTGGGGTTTTGCTGTTTCTCTCGTTCAGAGAAGAATTGCCTGGTATTTCGGGGCTGGACTGTACTGTGAAGTCAGGATCAGACTGATATGCTTCAGGAAAGTTTTTCTCTGTGAAAGGCACATGTTGAGCAAAAAGAGGCTGCTTCTTGGGTGGTAACTAGCCATAGAACAAGCTATTATGCTATTGTTCGTTTCCAGGTTGAGCGCTTCTCTCTTTTTATTTATGCAAATTATGACATTTTGGGAAGTCTCCCTAAGTGTGATGCGGGAATCCAGACGTGGACCCGTTGCTCAGTGTGCCTAGAGGGATATGGCTGCACCTCACTGACGAGGCCCACAATAGGCCGAAACGTACGTCTGGGGTTTTGCTGTTTCTCTCGTTCAGAGAAGAATTGCCTGGTATTTCGGGGCTGGACTGTACTGTGAAGTCAGGATCAGACTGATATGCTTCAGGAAAGTTTTTCTCTGTGAAAGGCACATGTTGAGCAAAAAGAGGCTGCTTCTTGGGTGGTAACTAGCCATAGAACAAGCTATTATGCTATTGTTCGTTTCCAGGTTGAGCGCTTCTCTCTTTTTATTTATGCAAATTATGACATTTTGGGAAGTCTCCCTAAGTGTGATGCGGGAATCCAGACGTGGACCCGTTGCTCAGTGTGCCTAGAGGGATATGGCTGCACCTCACTGACGAGGCCCACAATAGGCCGAAACGTACGTCTGGGGTTTTGCTGTTTCTCTCGTTCAGAGAAGAATTGCCTGGTATTTCGGGGCTGGACTGTACTGTGAAGTCAGGATCAGACTGATATGCTTCAGGAAAGTTTTTCTCTGTGAAAGGCACATGTTGAGCAAAAAGAGGCTGCTTCTTGGGTGGTAACTAGCCATAGAACAAGCTATTATGCTATTGTTCGTTTCCAGGTTGAGCGCTTCTCTCTTTTTATTTATGCAAATTATGACATTTTGGGAAGTCTCCCTAAGTGTGATGCGGGAATCCAGACGTGGACCCGTTGCTCAGTGTGCCTAGAGGGATATGGCTGCACCTCACTGACGAGGCCCACAATAGGCCGAAACGTACGTCTGGGGTTTTGCTGTTTCTCTCGTTCAGAGAAGAATTGCCTTGTATTTCGGGGCTGGACTGTACTGTGAAGTCAGGATCAGACTGATATGCTTCAGGAAAGTTTTTCTCTGTGAAAGGCACATGTTGAGCAAAAAGAGGCTGCTTCTTGGGTGGTAACTAGCCATAGAACAAGCTATTATGCTATTGTTCGTTTCCAGGTTGAGCGCTTCTCTCTTTTTATTTATGCAAATTATGACATTTTGGGAAGTCTCCCTAAGTGTGATGCGGGAATCCAGACGTGGACCCGTTGCTCAGTGTGCCTAGAGGGATATGGCTGCACCTCACTGACGAGGCCCACAATAGGCCGAAACGTACGTCTGGGGTTTTGCTGTTTCTCTCGTTCAGAGAAGAATTGCCTGGTATTTCGGGCTGGACTGTACTGTGAAGTCAGGATCAGACTGATATGCTTCAGGAAAGTTTTTCTCTGTGAAAGGCACATGTTGAGCAAAAAGAGGCTGCTTCTTGGGTGGCAACTAGCCATAGAACAAGCTATTATGCTATTGTTCGTTTCCAGGTTGAGCGCTTCTCTCTTTTTATTTATGCAAATTATGACATTTTGGGAAGTCTCCCTAAGTGTGATGCGGGAATCCAGACGTGGACCCGTTGCTCAGTGTGCCTAGAGGGATATGGCTGCACCTCACTGACGAGGCCCACAATAGGCCGAAACGTACGTCTGGGGTTTTGCTGTTTCTCTCGTTCAGAGAAGAATTGCCTGGTATTTCGGGGCTGGACTGTACTGTGAAGTCAGGATCAGACTGATATGCTTCAGGAAAGTTTTTCTCTGTGAAAGGCACATGTTGAGCAAAAAGAGGCTGCTTCTTGGGTGGTAACTAGCCATAGAACAAGCTATTATGCTATTGTTCGTTTCCAGGTTGAGCGCTTCTCTCTTTTTATTTATGCAAATTATGACATTTTGGGAAGTCTCCCTAAGTGTGATGCGGGAATCCAGACGTGGACCCGTTGCTCAGTGTGCCTAG
This sequence comes from Bombina bombina, assembly GCF_027579735.1. Classification (NCBI taxonomy): domain Eukaryota; kingdom Metazoa; phylum Chordata; class Amphibia; order Anura; family Bombinatoridae; genus Bombina; species Bombina bombina. Next base: position 1,078,294,575 of record NC_069503.1, on the reverse strand, counting down.
AGGGATATGGCTGCACCTCACTGACGAGGCCCACAATAGGCCGAAACGTACATCTGGGGTTTTGCTGTTTCTCTCGTTCAGAGAAGAATTGCCTGGTATTTCGGGGCTGGACTGTACTGTGAAGTCAGGATCAGACTGATATGCTTCAGGAAAGTTTTTCTCTGTGAAAGGCACATGTTGAGCAAAAAGAGGCTGCTTTTTGGGTGGTAACTAGCCATAGAACAAGCTATTATGCTATTGTTCGTTTCCAGGTTGAGCGCTTCTCTCTTTTTATTTATGCAAATATCTATTTAATAGCTATTGAACCTAGTTAAAATAAATACAAAGTTGCCTGTACAATAAATATAAATGCTAAAATAGCTACAATGTAACTATTAGTTATATTGCAGCTATATTAAGGTTTATTTTACAGGTAAGTCTTTAGTTTTATATAGGATTCATTTATTTAGTTAATTTAATGATAGTGTAGTGTTAGGTGTAATTGTAACTTAGGTTATGATTTATTTTACAGGTAAATTTGTATTTATTTTAGCTAGGTAGTTATTAAATAGTTATTAACTATTTAATAGCTATTGTACCTAGTTAAAATAAATACAAAGTTGCCTGTAAAATAAATATAAATCCTAAAATAGCTACAATGTAACTATTAGTTATATTGAAGCTATATTAATAGCTAGTAGGGGGCTTAGATTAGGTGTAATTAGTTTAAAATTATTGTAATATTTTATTATTTTTTGTAATTTAGTGTTTGTTTGTATTTTGGTACTTGTATGATGGATGGAAGACCTCTTCTTGCCCCGCTTGGATGAAGACTTCTGCCGGTCTGGATGTCCTCTTCTGCCCCATCGGATGAAGACTTCGGCCCGGCTGGGTGAACACGACTCAAGGTAGGGAGATCTTCAGGGGGGTAGTGTTAGGTTTATTTAAGGGGGGTTTGGGTTAGAGTAGGGGTATGTGGGTGGTGGGTTGTAATGTGGGGGGGGGATTGTGTATTTTTTTTACAGGCAAAAGAGCTGTTTTCTTTGGGGCATGCCCCGCAAAGGGCCCTGTTCAGGGCTGGTAAGGTAATAGAGCTGTTAACTTTTGTAATTTAGTATAGGGTAGGGCATTTTTTTTATTTTGGGGGGCTTTGTTATTTTATTAGGGGGCTTAGATTAGGTGTAATTAGTTTAAAATTCTTGTAATATTTTTTTATTTTTTGTAATTTAGTGTTTGTTTTTTTTTTGTAATTTAGTGGGGGGGGTTTGTACTTTAGTTTATTTAATTGTAGATAATTGTAGGTACTTGTAGTTAATTTATTTAATGACAGTGTAGTGTTAGGTTTAATTGTAACTTAGGTTAGGATTTATTTTACAGGTAATTTTGTAATTATTTTAACTAGGTAGCTATTAATTAGTCAATAACTATTTAATAGCTTTTGTACCTAGTTAAAATAAATACAAACTTGCCTGTAAAATAAATATAAATGCTAAAATAGCTACAATGTAACTATTAGTTATATTGCAGCTATATTAGGGTTTATTTTACAGGTAAGTATTTTGTTTTAAATATGGTTCATTTATTTAGTTAATTTAATGATAGTGTAGTGTTAGGTGTAATTGTAACTTAGGTTAGGATTTATTTTACAGGTAAATTTGTATTTATTTTAGCTAGGTAGTTATTAAATAGTTATTAACTATTTAATAACTATTGTACCTAGTTAAAATAAATACAAAGTTGCCTGTAAAATAAAAATAAATCCTAAAATAGCTACAATGTAACTATTAGTTATATTGCAGCTATCTTAGGGTTTATTTTACAGGTAAGTCTTTAGTTTTAAATAGGATTCATTTATTTAACTATAGTAAACTTATTTCGTTTTATTTAAATTATATTTAAGTTAGGGGGGTGTTAGTGTTAGGGTTAGACTTAGATTTAGGGGTTAATAACCTTATTATAGTAGCGGCGACGTTGGGGGCGGGAGATTAGGGGTTAATAATTGTAGGTAGGTGGCGGCGATGTTAGGGAGGGCAGATTAGGGGTTAATAAAATGTATTATAGTGTTTGCGAGGCGGGAGTGCAGCGGTTTAGGGGTCAATACATTTATTATAGTGGCGGCGATTTGCGGTCGGCAGATTAGGGGTTAATACTTGTAGTTAGATTGTGGCGACGTTGGGGGGAGGCAGATTAGGGGTTAATAACTATAATGTAGGGGTCGGCGGTGTTAGGGACAGCAGATTAGGGGTTAATAGCTATAATGTAGGTGGCGGCGATATCGGGTCGGCATATTAGGGGTTAATACTTGTAGTTAGATTGCGGCGACGTTGGGGGGGGCAGATTAGGGGTTAATAACTATAATGTAGGGGTCGGCGGTGTTAGGGACAGCAGATTAGGGGTTAATAGCTATAATGTAGGCGGCGGCGATATCGGGTCGGCAGATTAGGGGTTAATACTTGTAGTTAGATTGCGGCGACGTTGGGGGAGGCAGATTAGGGGTTAATAACTATAATGTAGGGGTCGGCGGTGTTAGGGACAGCAGATTAGGGGTTAATAGCTATAATGTAGGTTGCGGCGATATCCGATCGGCAGATTAGGGGTTAAATAATGTTATTATAGGGTTTGCGATGTGGGGGGGCCTCGGTTTAGTGGTTCATAGGTAGTTTATGGGTGTTAGTGACTTAGTGTACTAAATGGGTGTTAGTGTACTAAAAACATACCGAATTTCGGAACGGAATAGAACCGAATTCAGCCGAATCCGAATAAATCCGAAACGAATTTATTCGGATCCGAATAAATCCGAAACGAATTTATTCAAATTTTGCCGAATCCGATTCGATCCGAAACGAAATTCGAAAAGTCCGAATCGATCCGAACCGAAAACGAACCGAATTTTTTAGCGGTGCACATGTCTAGTCTTTATTATACTACACAGCTTCTGCTTCCTGTGTCAGGAGGAAAGAGTAGGTAACAACATAAAATAAAATTTATTACCACTTCTGTTAACATACAATCGGCTAGATTACGAGTTGTGTGTTAAGGTAATAAAGCAGCGTTAAGAGGTCCTATCGCTGCTTTTTTACGGCCGCTGGTATTACGAGTCTTGAAGGTTTAGGGTCACCGCACACTTCTTTGGCCTTACCGCAAAACGACTTACGTAAACTTCATAAAGTCTTTTTTCTATGGGACTTCCATAGCGCCGGTATTACGAGTCTGTCCTGGGAGGCCAAAAAGTGAGCAGTACACCGTACCCCGTCAAGATCCCTAACGCATTTAAAAGTCAGTAGATAAGAGTTTTATGGTACAACGCCGTAACATAAAACTCATAACTAAAGTGTAAAAAAGTACACTAACACCCATAAACTACCTATTAAACCCCTAAACAAAGGCCCTCCTGCATCACAAACACTATAATAAATGTTTTAACCCCTAATCTTCCGCTCCGGACACCGCCGCCACCTACATTATATTTATGAACCCCTAATCTGCTGCCCCCACAATCGCAGACATCTACATTATATTTATTAACCCCTAATCTGCCGCTCCCAATGTCGCTGCAACCTACCTACACTTTTTAACCCCTAATCTACCGCCCGCAACGTCACCGCCACTATATTAACGTTATTAACCCCAAAACCTAAATCTAACCTTAACATCCCATAACTTAAATATAATTACAATAAATCTAAATAAAAATTACTATCATTAACTACATTATTCCTATTTAAAACTAAATACTTACCTATAAAATAAACCCTAAGCTAGCTACAATATAACTAATAGTTACATTGTAGCTATCTTAGGGTTTATTTTTATTTTACAGGCAAGTTTGTATTTATTTTAACTAGGTAGAATAGTTATTAACTATTTAATAACTACCTAGCTAAAATAAATACAAATTGACATGTAATATAAAACCTAACCTAAGTTACAATAACACCTAACACTACACTATAATTAAATAAACTAAATTAAATACAATTACCTAAATTAAATTAAATTAGCTAAAGTACAAAAAAAACACTAAATTACAGAAAATAATAATCAAATTACAGATATTTAAACTAATTACACCTAATCTAATAGCCCAATGGGTGGGTTTTATTTTTAGGTTAGGGTTTGGGCGGCAAAAGAGCTAACTGCCCTTTTAAGGGCAATGCCCATCCAAATGCCCTTTTAAGGGCAATGCCCATCCAAATGCCCTTTTTTATTTTAATAGGGCTATTAGATTAGGTGTAATTAGTTTAAATATCCGTAATTTGTTTATTATTTTGTGTAATTTAGTGTTTGTTTGTTTTAGTACTTTAGCTAATTTAATTTAATTTAGGTAATTGTATTTAATTTAGTTAATTTATTTAATTATAGTGTAGTGTTAGGTGTTAGTGTAACTTAGGTTAGGTTTTATTTTACTGGTAAATTTTTATTTATTTTAGCTAGGTAGTTATTAAATAGTTAATAACTATTTTGTAACTATTCTGCCTAGTTAAAATAAATACAAACTTACCTGTAAAATAAAAATAAACCCTAAGATAGCTACAATGTAACTATTAGTTATATTGTAGCTAGCTTAGGGTTTATTTTATAGGTAAGTATTTAGTTTTAAATAGGAATAATTTAGTTAATGATAGGAATTTTATTTAGATTTATTTAAATTATATTTAAGTTAGTGGGTGTTAGGTTTAGGGTTAGACTTAGGTTTAGGGGTTAAAAACTTTAATATAGTGGCGGTAACGTTGGGGGTTGCAGATTAGGGGTTAATAAGTGTAGTTAGGTTGCAGCTACATTGGGGGTGGCAGATTAGGGGTTAATAAATAAAGTGTAGGTGTCAGCGATGTTGGGGGCAGCAGATTAAGGGTTCATAACTAAAATGTAGGTGGCGGCGGAGTCCAGAGCAGCAGATTAGGGGTTAATAATATAATGTAGGTGATGTCGGGGGTGGCAGATTAGGGGTTAATAAGTGTAAGATTAGGTGTGTTTAGACTCGGGGTTCATGTTAGGGTGTTAGGTGTAGACATACATTTTATTTCCCCATAGGAATCAATGGGGCTGCGTTAAGGAGCTTTACGCTGCTTTTTTGCAGGTGTTAGACTTTTTTTCAGCCGGCTCTTCCCGTTGATTCCTATGGGGAAATCGTGCACAAGCACGTACGACCAGCTCACCGCTGACTTAAGCTGCGCTGGTAGTGGAGTGCGGTAATGAGCAAAATTTTGCTCAATGCTCACTTCTTGCCTTTTAACGACTGGTTTCTGAAAACTCGTAATACCAGCGCTGTAGGTAAGTGAGCAGTGAGGGAAAACTGCTCGTTAGCACCGCAAAGCTCAAAACGAAAAACTCGTAATCTGGCCGAATGTATATAGGCTACAACACTGTAAGAGTGTCAGGGTTTAGGGTGCACTGTTTCCTTAATTAGAGATCAACCAATCATAACCTACTCACTCCCATAAAACACCTGATCACTAAGCACACCTTGCTTAGTATTTTGTTATTCTCCTCAGAGTAACACTGAGCCTCTCAGTTCTCTGTAAGTTTCTAAATTGAATCTTATCTCATCAACAACTGGAGTTATTTCTTTCAAGAACATTTTACTACGAATCTCCCAGCGTATTCCAGCCTGTTACAACTTCTTCAATATTGGAAATCTAAGTTTGGGCAAGTACTTTCATTTATTCAAGACTGTCTGTTATTTGTGGACTTACGCTACCTGTACCATCTTATGCGCTTATATGTTATTTTAAACAACCTTGTGGCTCCCATTAAGAATAACCGGTTATTGAAGTTCTAAACAGTTATAACTTATCTGTTCCGTTTCATTAACATTATCTTGTTTTCGGCTGCACCGGAGAATCGTGACGTCACACGCTGTCAGTCAGCCGGCTTCAGCGTGTCTCAACTCCTGCTGCACTCGCAGCGTACAGAACCCGGAAGTGTTTGTCACTACCTACCGCACTCACAGTTTGCAAGGTACAATACCTCGTTTGCATTATAACTTTATTTGCTGAATTTCTCCATTATGTGATTCTATCTAAATTACCTTGGATAAGACTTACTTGCTGTGTATTCAATTTCTTCATATTACGCATTCAATTATTAATTACTCCTTACTTATTCATTTGGAAAGTTTCACCTATTCCATAACCTCTTATATTTTACAAGCCTGTTTATTCCAAGATTTATTTTGATATTATTCCTAATATTGCAGATTATACTATAGTGTGTATTTTATGCAGGGAATCATTAATCTTAGATTAACTGCACATATATCTATATGGGTTTACCAAGTAATAGTATTCTCATTTGATACTGTGCTACAAACCTATATCACATTCATCCATACTAAGCAGGCTTGAATCTTACATAATACTAAGCCTTAAAAGAAAATGGAACCTGCTGATATTCCCCAAGTAGTCTATAACCTGAGTCAAAAGGTAGACAAAATGGGACAGGCTATCCTGGTCTTACAGCTTGAAAATCAGGTTCTCAGAGAACTTATAAAGGAGGTAAAAGAACAACAAACCCCCAGTTCTGAACCACAGATAAGCTTGCCAGAATTATATAATGGTGATAGGAAAACCTACAGGCAGTTTAAAAATGCTTGCTACTTGCTCTTTAATTTAAAACCAAAAACTTACCCCACTGACAGGGTAAGGGTTTTGTCCACAATATCATTTCTAAGATCCGAACCCAGAATTTGGGCAGATCATTTGTGTGAAACAAATGACCCTCTACTAGACTCACTAACAAATTTTTTTCAAGCTATGGATGAGCTATATAGAGATACTGATATTCAACTAACGGCTGAACAGAAGATGAGGAGCTTAAAACAAGGAAAAAAGACAGTGGAAGAATATACCACTGAATTTAAGCTGTACGCATCAGATTCAGCATGGAGCTTGGTTTCTCTCAGAAACCAATTTAGATTGGGATTGTCTGATCCCGTCAAGGATGAGCTAGCTCGTATAGAGCTTCCAAGTACCTTGGATGCCTTAATGAAAGTCGCAACCCAAATCGACCGTAGGCTCAGGGAACGCAAAGCGGAACGTGGTCATTTTGATCCAACATTTAAAGCCACCACCTCCACCTATGCACATACAAAATCCCCTCCTACGGAGCATGTAACCCCCATGGAAATAGGAGTTATACGTGGACCATTAACTCCTGAAGAAAGGATAAGGAGAAGAACCAATCACCTCTGTATGTATTGTGCGAATCCCAGTCATACAGTTACGGACTGCCCAACACTACGAAAAAATAAAAAGAGTAAGTTTGTTCATATTAACAATACTCAAAGTTTAGATAAACAAATTACTTACTGCAAACTATCTCTCCTTTTGCAGTGGGACCTTAAGAGATTATCTACATCTGCCATCGTTGACTCTGGAGCCTTTGGCAACTTTATAGATAAATCTACTGTATTGAAAAATAAAATACCTATTGTGTTGAAGAAAACACCAGTCTCAATCAAAGTTATTGATGGCTCTGTGATTGCAAATAGTCCTATAACACACAACACAATACCTATATTAGTCATTACTGAGGATGGACACACCGAATATATAACATTCGATGTAATTCCATCACCCCATTTTCCTATAGTATTAGGTTTATACTGGCTACAGACACACAATCCCCATATTGATTGGACTACTTTAACTGTTACCTTCCAATCAAAATTTTGTGAAAACACTTGCTTTCCACATCATAAAATACTTCACACAGAATTAGAACAGATACAAATACCGGAACCATACCAGGACTTCATAGAGGTCTTTAGCAAAGTTGAGGCTGAAACTCTTCCACCCCATCGAGTATATGATTGCCCAATTGAATTAATTCCAGGTGCAACATTACCGGTTGGTCATTTGTATCCATTGAGTCACCCAGAGTTGATACATCTAAAACAATACTTACAAGATAATCTACGGAAGGGTTTTATCAGACCCTCTTCTTCACCCACAGCAGCCGGAATGTTCTTTGTAACCAACAAAGACACATCCCTTAGGCCGATAATAGATTATCGAGAGCTTAATAAACGGACGGTAAAAAACCGTTATCCGTTACCTCTCATCCCGGAATTAATTGAAAGATTAAGTAATGCTACCATCTTTACTAAGTTGGACTTGCGCGGGGCATACAATCTCATACGTATAAGGGAAGGAGACGAATGGCTCACAGCATTCAGAACTCGGTATGGACTCTATGAGTACCTAGTGATGCCATTCGGTCTTTGTAATGCCCCCGCAATGTTCCAACACTTCATTAATGATATTTTCCGGGATTTATTAGACATATGTCTAGTAGTATACTTAGACGACATCTTAATCTACTCCAACAACTTGTCAGAACATATAAAACATGTCCGTTGGGTATTAGCTCGTTTACAAACGCATAAACTATATGCCAAATTAGAAAAGTGTTCATTCCACAATACCACTATCTCATTCTTAGGCTACACTATATCTCCTGACGGTATCCAAATGCAAACCGAGAAGGTTGATTCAGTGAAAAATTGGCCAACTCCTAAAGACAAAAAGTCTCTCCAAAGGTTCAGAATTTTTCTTCTATAGTGAGACCACTCACACAACTTACTGGTTCAACTCAACAATTCCATTGGAATCAAACTCATTCCAAAGTATTTGACTTCCTGAAACAAACTTTCACAGAAGCACCCATACTTAAATTTCCGAATGTTGATTTACAATATGTACTGGAAGTTGATTCCTCAGACTTTGCGATTGGTGCAGTACTTTCACAACAGAAAACATCCAAAGATCCTTTACATCCAATCTCCTATTTCTCAAAAAGTATGACATCAGCAGAGAGGAATTACGCAATAGGAGACAAAGAATTACTCGCCATCCGCAAATCGTTAGAATTCTGGAGACACTTACTAGAAGGTGCAAAAATGCCCTTCATAATTTACACGGACCACAAAAATCTCCAATACCTGCAAAATAACAAAACTCTATCAGCTAGACAGGTACGGTGGAGTCTTTACTTTGCAAGATTCGACTTCCAAATCCTATACCGCCCTGAAAACAAAAATGGAAAAGCGGATGCACTCTCTCGACAATTATCCGAACCTATTCCTATTGAAAATCCTAGATCTATAATTCCTTCTGAACGCTTCATCGGATTAACTTCAGACTTTCTTACTGATATAAAGAACTCTTCGAAAAATTCACCCACTGACACTAAGGTTCCTTTGGAACTGAAAGACGGATTATACTACTACAAGAATATGATCTATATTCCTAAAGATTTGAGACATCAAATCCTACAACACCACCATGATTCACCCTTAGCTGGTCATCCAGGGGAATCACGCACCATCGAACTTATAACAAGGACATATTGGTGGCCTCAATTGAGGGAAACTGTCTCAAGTTACATAAAGAGTTGTGTTACTTGTCAAGTATGCAAAACAGAGCGGAAATTACCGTACGGGCTTTTAATATCCATTCCAACTTCTGACAGACCCTGGAAACAAGTAGGAGTTGACTTTATTGTGGATCTACCTCCATCAAAAAATTATACCACTATCATGGTAGTTGTTGACAGTTTCACCAAAATGTCGCATTTTATCCCATTTCATAAACTTCCCACTTCAGCGGAAACAGCTAAACTATTCATACAACATGTGATTCGGCTTCATGGAGTACCAACAGTTCTGATATCTGACAGGGGATCTCAGTTCACATCTAAATTTTGGAAAAGTCTCTGTCAATCTCTTAACATAACTCATCAATACACAACTGCATTCCATCCACAAGCAAACGGACAGGTTGAAAGAATCAACCAATGGTTAGATGAGTACTTACGATGTTTCTGTTCCTATCAGCAAGACAACTGGATAACATACCTACCCTTCGCTGAATTTTCCTACAATAACCTAACCAACTCATCCACAAAATTATCTCTGTTCTTTGCAAATTATGGGTACCATCCAACCATCACTTCAGTTAGTACTACTCCTTCCAATTCTCCTCTGGTTGATGAATGGAATAATGCACTTCTAGACAATTTTCGGGTTATCAAAGAAAACATTTCAAAAGCTCAGAACTCCCAAAAGCACTATTATGATTTGCGGCACAGACAACCACCTTCATACCAAATTGGAGACCAGGTATGGTTGTCAACGAAAAACCTAAAGCTACATCTCCCGAGTAGAAAAATGACGCAAAAATTCTGCGGACCTTTCCCCATTACTAGGGTAATAAATCAGAACGCAGTTACTTTAGATTTACCATCATCTATGAGAATACATCCAACTTTCCATGTTTCCCTCCTCAAACCATACGTTTCTACGAGAAACAATACACCCCAATTACTGCCGACCAGTTCCATCCAAGACTCAGAAGTCTATGAGGTGAAAGAAGTACTCGATTCAAGGTTTTCCAAGGGAATTCTGGAATATTTAATTAGGTGGAAGGGATATTCAGAGGATGATGACACCTGGGAACCCGCATCTAATCTTAATGCACCTCGACTTGTTACCCAATTTCACAGGAGATATCCAGATCGCCCCAGACTTCAAGCTGAGGATCAGCTTGTTTGAGGGGGGAGTCATGTCAGGGTTTAGGGTGCACTGTTTCCTTAATTAGAGATCAACCAATCATAACCTACTCACTCCCATAAAACACCTGATCACTAAGCACACCTTGCTTAGTATTTTGTTATTCTCCTCAGAGTAACACTGAGCCTCTCAGTTCTCTGTAAGTTTCTAAATTGAATCTTATCTCATCAACAACTGGAGTTATTTCTTTCAAGAACATTTTACTACGAATCTCCCAGCGTATTCCAGCCTGTTACAACTTCTTCAATATTGGAAATCTAAGTTTGGGCAAGTACTTTCATTTATTCAAGACTGTCTGTTATTTGTGGACTTACGCTACCTGTACCATCTTATGCGCTTATATGTTATTTTAAACAACCTTGTGGCTCCCATTAAGAATAACCGGTTATTGAAGTTCTAAACAGTTATAACTTATCTGTTCCGTTTCATTAACATTATCTTGTTTTCGGCTGCACCGGAGAATCGTGACGTCACACGCTGTCAGTCAGCCGGCTTCAGCGTGTCTCAACTCCTGCTGCACTCGCAGCGTACAGAACCCGGAAGTGTTTGTCACTACCTACCGCACTCACAGTTTGCAAGGTACAATACCTCGTTTGCATTATAACTTTATTTGCTGAATTTCTCCATTATGTGATTCTATCTAAATTACCTTGGATAAGACTTACTTGCTGTGTATTCAATTTCTTCATATTACGCATTCAATTATTAATTACTCCTTACTTATTCATTTGGAAAGTTTCACCTATTCCATAACCTCTTATATTTTACAAGCCTGTTTATTCCAAGATTTATTTTGATATTATTCCTAATATTGCAGATTATACTATAGTGTGTATTTTATGCAGGGAATCATTAATCTTAGATTAACTGCACATATATCTATATGGGTTTACCAAGTAATAGTATTCTCATTTGATACTGTGCTACAAACCTATATCACATTCATCCATACTAAGCAGGCTTGAATCTTACAAAGAGCACTTTCAGTTTATATGAATACTACGGTGGTGGGTAAAGCGCCTGAACTGTGCACCAATAGCTTCAAACAAAAGACGCCTAGCTGGTCGATAAGTGGAAATGGATGATAGGATGTAAGAAGCGCCTAAGGCAGGTGCAATTAATCTATTATATCTTTATGTGGTTAGCAAGCATACATGTAGTTTAATTATAAAGGTAAAAGTATAAAATATACATATACAATAATTTAAAATGATACGTTACAATAAAACAATAAACTGGTGGATCCACCTAGCTAACATTATAAATTCTGCCTCGAACAATCTAACTGGTAATGTGCTTCAATAGGAAGCTAAACCACACGTGTTACAGTGTGAGTGTGAGAATAGAAAAAATAGGAAAAATATAAAATATGAAAAAATGAAAAAATGGTGAAAAATAAAAATTAAAAATTAAAAATATTAAAAATTAAAAATTAAGAATTAAAAATTAAAAATTAAAGTGTACTAGGTGTAAAAGAAAAAACACAGTTAGGTGTCCAAAAATATCATTAAGTGTCCAAAAATATCAAAAAATATATGAGTGTCACAATCCTGCTAAATTATAATTCAAGAGCAAAGGCACAAAAAAAAAGAAAGTTAAACACAAACTTGTTTCCTAGTATATTTGTTTCCTGGTGGTGAGAAGTGTCGTGGTGATCCTGATGGTGAAAATCTTGTGATGGTTATCCTATTGGTCTTAATCCTCCATTACTGATAATGTCCTGTAAAAATAAAATAAAATAAAATAACATGTACAAAATTGTCCAAGCCAGTGTTAAAAGATTGGAAAAGATCTTACCAGCTGCTTGTCAACGCGTTTCAGCCCAGCTATGTGGGCCTTTATCAAGACTCTTTGTACATGTTATTTTATTTTTACAGGACATTATCAGTAATGGACCACCACCAGGAAACAAATATACTACACCACGACACTTCTCACCACTAGGAAACAAGTTTGTGTTTAACTTTCTTTTTTTGTGCCTTTGCTCTTGGATTATAATTTACCAGGATTGTGACACTCATATATTTTTGGATATTTTTGGATATTTTTGATATTTTTGGACACTTAATGATATTTTTGGACACCTAACTGTGTTTTTTTCTATTGTACCAAGTACACTTTAATTTTTAATTCTTAATTTTTAATTTTTAATATTTTTAATTTTTAATTTTTATTTTTCACCATTTTTTCATTTTTTCATATTTTATATTTTTCATATTTTTTCAATTCTCACACTCACACTGTAACACGTGTGGTTTAGCTTCCTATTGAAGCACATTACCAGTTAGATTCTTGTTTTTAGCCACACATTGTTCGAGGCAGAATTTATAATGTTAGCTAGGTGGATCCACCAGTTTATTGTTTTATTGTAACGTATCATTTTTAATTATTGTATATGTATATTTTATACTTTTACCTTTATAATTAAACTACATGTATGCTTGCTAACCACATAAAGATATATTAGATTCATTGCACCTGCCTTTGGCGCTTCTTACATCCTATCATCCACTTTCAGTTTATATCTCAACACCCCCATTTGTTCTCAAGTGTTTAATTTTGCATGTTTCCCCCTTTTAAACATATTCATACATTATATGACTTACATTCCAAACATATAACTCAAAAACTTTTCTAACTTGAATTTTGTTGCAAGCTTTGTCATAACATCTGCTACCATCTTGTCAGTTGGACAATACTCAAGAACAATGTTACCTTCACTGATCACTAATTGAATGAAGTGGTACTTGATATCAATGTGTTTACATCTCTGACGGCAAACAGGATTTCCTGAAAGAGCAATTGAACCCTGATTGTCTCCAAAGATTTGTATTGGTTCATAATAACACCCTTTATCCATTCCTTTGAGTAACTGCATAAGGTACAGACTTTCCTGTGTAGTCACAGCCAATGCCATGTATTCAGCTTCACATGTAGATAAAGCTACTGTGGGCTGTTTCTTTGATTTCCATGCAATCAGTGGACCATTCTTGGTTAGGCTAAAGCAGTATCTAGTCATACTCCTCCTACCATTCACATGAGAGGCCCAATCGGCATCACTATACGCCTCAAGTTTCAAGTTTTTACTACATTTTCTGTAGCACAACTCACAGTCAATAGTACGCTTTAAGTACCTCATCACATGCTTAGCTGTGGTTAGATGTTGTTCTGTTGGCTCTGATAAGTATTGTGACAGTTTACTGATCACCCAGCTTAAATCTGGCCCTGTACAGGTCATAACATACAGCAAGCTACCTACTATCTCTCAATATTTTCTTGCATCTACTGGATCATTGTGATCATTTTGGTCTAGTTTTTGCTCACATGGTGTCGATCTGGGTTTACAATCTATCATTCCAAACTTCTCCAGAATCTTTAATATGTATCTCTTTTGGTTCATCTTTACCAAACCATCACTTTGTTCAAAATCAATACCTAGGAAATGTTTGATCCTTCCAAGATCTTTCATCTTAAATTTTGCTGTAAGTATTTTTTTCATGTCATTAAGTACTGTTTCTTCATTGGCACCGATAATTAGATCATCAACCCATATTAACAGTATTACTCTAGCATGTGCAAATCGTTTGACATATACACAGTGGTCTGCTGGATTTTGTTCAAATCCATTCTCATTTAAAAAATCATGCAGCATCTTGTTCCAATTTCTACCTGATTGTTTTAGACCATACAATGACTTCTTCAATTTTAAAACTAGTTTCTCATTTTGTTTGCAATTCACCTCAAATCCTACAGGTTGTTCCACATAAATCTCACAATCAATTGGGGCATGTAAGTAGGCTGTTTTCACATCCATCTGGTGAAGAAGTAAATCATACTGTGCTGCCATTTGCATACAAATACATACTGATGTAATATTTGCAGTTGGAGAAAAAACTTCCTTGTAATCAATTCCCTTTACTTGACTATAACCTTTAGCAACATATCTGGCTTTGTATGTTTCTGATTCATCAACATTGTTTTTTAATGCATATACCCATCGACCCCCCACTGAAAGTTTACCTTCTGGTAAAATAGTTAAAGTGAATGTGTCATTTTCTCTTAGTGAATCCATTTCCTCTGTCACAGCATTAAACCAATTCTGTGACTGAGGTGAGCTCATAGCATCTTTAAAGGTTTGTGGTACATCTAACACTCTGTAACAATAATCAATCGGCTAGATTACGAGTTTTGCGTTATGGCTGAAAAAGCCTCATAACGCTGCTTTTTCACTACCGCTGGTATTACGAGTCTTGCAGGTATTTCTGCACTGCACACTTTTTTGGCCATAACGCAGCATAACTACCGCAGCTTTCAAAAAGTATTTTTTTAAAGGGACTTCCTTTGCGCCGGTATTACGAGTTTGCCTGGGAGGCCAAAAAGTGAGCGGTACAGCCAATACCGTCAAGATCCATACCGTAAACTGAAAGTCAGTAGTTATGAGTTTTACGCTACAAAGCTGTAACATAAAACTCATAACTAAAGTGCTAAAAAGTACACAAACACCCATAAACTACCTATTAACCCTTAAACCGAGGCCCTCCCGCATTGCAAATAATAAAATAAAATTATTAACCCCTAATCTGCCACTCCCGACATCGCCGCCACTAGAATAAACATATTAACCCCCAAACTGCCGCACTCCCGCATCGCAAACACTAGTTAAATATTATTAACCCCTAATCTGCTGTCCCTAACATCGCCGCAACCTACATTACTGTTATTAACCCCTAATCTGCCACCCCCAACGTCGCCGCCACTATACTAGTTATTAACCCCTAACACCCCCTACTTTAATATAATTAAAATAAATCTATTTAAAAATTCCTATCATTAACTAAATAATTCCTATTTAAAACTAAATACTTACCTGTAAAATAAACCCTAAGCTAGCTACAATATAACTAACTAGTCCTAAAGCTCTCTCTCTCTCTCTCTCTCTCTCTCTCTCTCTCTCTCTCTCTCTCTCTCTCTCTCTCTCTCTCTCTCTCTCTCTCTCTCTCTCTCTCTCTCTCTCTCTCCTGTGCGCCTTCACTTGCCGGTCCTCGCGCTGCTTTGTTTCACCCCTGCGCGTGCGATCAGCTGTGCTGCCCGGTCCTCGCGCTGCTGTAGGGTGGGTGCGCATGCGATCAGCTGCAAGTGTTTGTCTGAACTGCGCATGACGGCTTCAGACAAACTCTTGTCTTTTATAATATAGGATAGTTACATTGTAGCTATCTTAGGTTTTATTTTTATTTAACAGGCAAGTTTGTATTTATTTTAACTAGGTAGAATAGTTAGTAAATAGTTATTAACTATTTAATAACTACATAGCTAAAATAAATACAAATTTACTTGTAAAATAAAACCTAACCTGTCTTACACTAACACCTAACCTTACACTACAATTAAATAAATTAAATTAATTAAATACAATTAATTAAATTACAAAAAAAAAACCACTAAATTACACAAAATAAAAAATAAATTATCAGATATTTAAACTAATTACACCTAATCTAATAGCCCTATCAAAATAAAAAAGCCCCCCAAAATAAAAAAAAACCCTAGCCTAAACTAAACTGCCAATAGCCCTTAAAAGGGCCTTTTAAGGGCCTTTTAAGGGCTAACAACCCCCAATACAAACAACCCCCCAACAGTAAAACCCACCACTTACACAACCAACCCCCCAAATAAAATCCTAATCTAAAAAACCTAAGCTCCCCATTGACCTGAAAAGGGCATTTGTATGGGCATTGCCCTTAAAAGGGCATTTAGATCTTTTTCAGCCCAAACCCCTAATCTAAAATTAAAACCCACCCAATAAACCCTTAAAAAAACCTAACACTAAGCCCCTAAGATCCACTTACAGTTTTGAAGACCGGACATCCATCCTCAATGAAGCCGGGAGAAATCTTCATTCAAGCAGCAAGAAGTCCTCAACGAAGCCGGGAGAAGACTTCATCCAAGCCAGCAGAAGTCTTCATCCAGACGGCATCTTCTATCTTCATCCATCTGGCGCGGAGCTGCTCCATCTTCAAGACATCCGTTTTGGAGCATCCGCTTTAATCAACGTCTTCTTCCGAAAGAAGTTTCCCTTTAAATGAGGTCATCCAAGATGGTGTCCCTTAGATTCCGATTGGCTGATAGATTTCTATCAGCCAATCGGAATTAAGGTTGAAAAAATCCTATTGGCTGTTGCAATCCGCCAATAGGATTGAGCTTTCATCCTATTAGCTGATCCAATCAGCCAAAAGGATTGAGCTTGCATTCTATTGGCTGATTGGACCCGCCAATAGGATGAAAGCTCAATCCTATTGGCTGATTGCAACAGCCAAAAGGATTTTTTCAACCTTAATTCCGATTGGCTAATAGAAATCTATCAGCCAATCGGAATCTAAGGGACGCCATCTTGGATGACGTCATTTAAAAGGAAACTTCATTTGGAAGAAGACGTTGATTGAAGAGGATGCTCCGCGCCAGATATCTTGAAGATGGCGCTGCTCCATGCCGGAAGGATGAAGATGCTGTCTGAATGAAGACTTCTGCCTGTCTATAGGACCACTTCTGTCGGCTTGGATGAAGACTTCTCCCGGCTTCATTGAGGATGGATGTCCGGTCTTCAAAACTGTAAGTGGATCTTCGGGGGTTAGCGTTTTTTTAAGGGTTTATTGGGTGCGTTTTAATTTTAGATTAGGGGTTTGGGCTGAAAAAGAGCTAAATGCCCTTTTAAGGGCAATGCCCATACAAATGCCCTTTTCAGGGCAATGGGGAGCTTAGGTTTTTTTAGATTAGGATTTTATTTGGGGGGTTGGTTGTGTGGGTGGTGGGTTTTACTGTTGGGGGATTGATTGAATTTTTTTTTACAGGTAAAAGAGCTGATTTCTTTGGGGCAATGCCCCACAAAAGGCCCTTTTAAGGGCTATTGGCAGTTTAGTTTAGGCTAGGGTTTTTTTTATTTTGGGGGGCTTTTTTATTTTATTTTGATAGGGCAATTAGATTAAGTGTAATTAGTTTAAATATCTGATAATTTATTTTTTATTTTGTGTAATTTAGTGGGGGGTTTTTGTAATTTAATTAATTGTATTTAATTAATTTAATTTATTTAAATGTAGTGTAAGGTTAGGTGTTAGTGTAACTCAGGTTAGGTTTTATTTTACTGGTAAATTTGTATTTATTTTAGCTAGGTAGTTAGTAAATAGTTAATAACTATTTACTAACTATTCTACCTAGTTAAAATAAATACAAACTTACCTGTGAAATAAAAATAAAACCTAAGATAGATACAATGTAACTATTAGTTATATTGTAGCTAGCTTAGGGTTTATTTTATAGGTAAGTATTTAGTTTTAAATAGGTATTATTTAGGTATTAATAGTAAGTTTTATTTAGATTTATATTAATTACATTAAAGTTAGGGGGTGTTAGGGGTTAATAACTTTAGTATAGTGGCAGCAACGTTGGGGGCGGAAGATTAGGGGTTAATAAATGTAGGTAGGTGGTGGCGATATTAGGGGTGGCAGATTAGGGGTTAATAAATGTAGGAAGGTGGCGACGATGTTAGGGGTGGTAGATTAGGGGTTAATAACTGTAATGTAGGTGGCGGTGACATTGGGGGTGGCAGTTTAGAGGTGTTTAGACTCTGGGTTTATGTTAGGGTGTTACGTTTAAACATAAATTTAGTTTCCCCATAGGAATCAATGGGGCTGCATTACGGAGCTTTACGCTGCTTTATTGCAGGCTTTTTTTCAGCTGGCTCTCCCCATTGATGTCAACGGGGAAATCGTGCACAAGCACGTAAAACCAGCTCACCACAGCGCTAGTATTGGAGTGCGGTATGTCAGCGCTGTGGAATCTGTTGGCGCTCTACAAATACCTGATAATAATAATAATAATAGTATGGAGCGGAATTTTGCTTTACGCTGCAATATTGCCTGCTAACGCCAGGTTTATGAAAACCTGTAATACCAGCGCTGTAGGTAAGTGAGCGGTGACAATAACTTGTAAGTTAGCACCACGCCGATCATAACGCAAAACGTAATCTAGCCAAATGTTTGTTAGTATCTGATCATCACATTCAAAATCTGAAACATAGCCTTCCAAGTATTGAGGAGTTGTTTTTCTGTCTCTTTTAGGGTAACGTGTATTATGGTCACTCCCTGCCTGTCCACAACTCTTTTGGTAATTTACTCTCAACTAACAGACATCTTGCCATTTCAAATAGCGTTCTCCAATTTCTCTCAGCAGTCCCATTCTGGTGGGGTGAGTAAGGTGCTGAGGTCTCATGTCTTATGCCTCGCTTACTTAGCAGTGACTTAAAACTATTTGCTACAAACTCAGTACCATTGTCAGATCTTATACATTTTAAGACTCCATATGGGGCTGTGTCAGCAATAAACCTTTCAGTGGCTAACACTGCATCATTCTTGTTTTTCAGAAAATATACAAATACTGCACCAGAATAATCATCAGTGAATGATATTGTGTATCTGAAACCTTCTCTAGCTTGTGGTTCTATAGGACCTGCTAAATCAGTATGTACTAGTTCTAATGTAGCTGTGGCTCGGGTATCAGGTTCTCTGTTCCTGCTCTGAACAAATTTTCCCTGAGTGCAAACTTCACAGTTTAGACTAGACTTATCAATCTTACCTTTAATTGCCTTTCCTTCTACCACATTTTGTAGTTTTGCAATATCATCATAATTACAGTGACCTAAAATTTCATGCCACATTTGAATATCATAACATCCATGACAACTGTCATCATTTTCAACAAAAGTATTCAGATAGTAAAGTCTACTGTATTTCTGGATTGCGAATTTGGTACCGTTCTTATGAATGATTTCATTCCTGCCTTGCTAGAAGCTAACTGATGCTCCACTGTTTGTTGCTGTCTCTACAGAAAAGATGTCTTGAGGATATGTAGGTATGTACAATGCATTCTTCAGTGTCATCTTCATTCGGTTTCCCTCACTGTCAAGTAGACAAATCTCTGCATCACCTCTTCTCAGTGCCACGCCTGTTGTCTTTTTCCCATCTGCGAGCTTCATTGTATGTTTCTCCTGTTTAATCGTTTTGTCAAAGTTCTTAAGCTTTCCAATATCAGTAATTATATGGGATGTTGCTCCTGTATCAACCATTAATCCTTTTGGTAATATCCCATCTAGCTGGTTATCTTTAATTTTAAAAGCAAATGAGTGTCTGTTGTCTGCGTTATCTGTTGCTTGTCTGACATTGGCCCCAAGTTATTAAGGTCTGTCGGACCTGATCTGACAGTGCGGATCAGGTCCGACAGACCTCGCTGAATACGGCGAGCAATACGCTCGTCGTATTCAGCAATGTACCAGCAGCTCACAAGAGCCCCCTGCACACTCGCGGCCAATGGGCTGCCAGCAGGGAGGTGTCAATCAACCTGATCGTACTCGATCGGGTTGATTTCCGGTGATGTCTGTCCGCCTGCTCAGAGCAGACGGACAGGTTATGGAGCAGCAGTCACAAAGACTTCATAACTGCTGTTTCTGGCGAGCCTGCAGGCTCGCCAGAAACACGGGGCATCAAGCTCTATACGGAGCTTGATAAATATGCCCCAGAGTCTCTCTTTTTGCTCCTGCAATTTGCACCTTTGTGTGTTGAGTTCTTGCAATAGCTACACTACAATGTTAGAGTAATTTCTCACTTTAAATCTTGAAGTTGTGTTACTCACTTTTAACACATTATCTTCATTTGCACTAGTGCAGTGTTTTTCAGTATCCTCAAAACTTCTCAATTGTGTTTTAATCTCTGCAAAAGTTACTTTTCCATCACCCTGTGTAATGTGTATGGCAAATGGTTTAAATGATTCAGGCAAACCTTTCAAAATCACTGCAATCAATAATATGCCACTTAATGTTTCTCCAGCATTTCTCAGTGCTGTAATGGCTGTCTCTGCATGTATAATATAGTCTGTCACACTCTCATTTACAGTTTTCTGAAGAGATGTCAGTTCAGTGTATAAACTAATTATGCGGGGCTTTTCTTTACCTGCATAATAGTCTCTCAATATTTGAAGAAACTTTCTTCCATCATCAGCTGCTTCTCTCATAATCAGAGACAAACTTTTATCATCTAAACCAGAGCTTTCCAAACTTTTAATGTTGGTGACACACTTTTTAGACCTACATCATTTCGTGACACAGTAATTCAGGTGTACCAGCAAACAGGAGGTTAAACGTGCTTGTTTTAAGCGATACGGACACATACATAAATTATATAATAACAAAATGTATTTAAAAGTAACAGTATGTATGTGCAAGAATTAGAAAAAAAAGTTTGATAACACCAATAGCTACTTACTATTTTAATGGAATGTATGAGGTTGATGGAATGAACACAGTTTCTGAATATTTGGTGAAATATTAGATAAAGACACTAGCATAAGCCGCCAATAGGAATAGTTTCAGTTCCCGCCTAGCTGCGCCAATTGGTTAAGATGATCTGTGACCCACTAGCATCAATTATGTGATATGCGTAGCAGGCAGGCGGAAAGTCGGAAAACCCCAAGTCGGATTCATCAATCTCAGATGTCCCAAGAATTTAGTTTCCCAAAGTTCATAATTCTTTTCATCTCCATCAAAGCAAAGTCTGCTCCATAAAACAGGTGAGTGTCAGAAAAATGCCTGACCGGTTTCGGTCATTTAAACCGTAATCATAGGCTATTTACACACACTGTGTGGGGAGTTTAAAAAGGCAAACAAGCTCACCAATTGGTTTAAACCAAAGACTAGCACTACTCTCAATATGTTTACCTACTTGCAAGGATTGTTTGTGCTCCAATACAGACTTTTTTTTCTTTCTTTTTTTTTAACACACATATAGTAGAAATAGGTTAGTCAACAAAAGAACTTCAATCTTTTATTTATGTAGAACAATCAACGCCTCTTGTCAATTCAAAAATTGTTCTTTTCTTAAATGTCTGTCATGCAAAGGTATAATTGTTTATATTTTTTCCACAAGCTTCTAAGTGGTTAATACAGAAAACTACATAAATAACCAAATAATTGAATTTTGAAGCAGCTAGATGTCTGTGATATCACAGATCAAAGTGAATGCTTTGGTCTCTGAGTCTCCACATGTGACATTGTCCCAAACTTTTCACTGCCTAGATCTCAGCGTGGAGGAGACTTAAGGTATGAGAAGTGACTCCAATCTCTGTACAAAACTCCATTTTCTACAATGTCTAGTAATGGGCTACATTACAAGTTGAGCGCAAAATATCGCTTCCAGTTCCCATAGACCACTATGTAAAGGCACTTTTCAGTGCTGTTTTTTTTTTCTAACACTCCACACCCTCCAACTTTAACCCCTCATAACTGCTTTTTGAAGCTATTTTATTAAGAAATAAAGATGCCACTATCTTTATTTTTTAATAAAGAACACTACACTTTATTTTGAGGCCAATTGATCTCTGGTTAAGAGCTAAGAGCTTGCAGTAGCAATAACCAGCCACTTGTAATGGCTGGTTATTTATCACGTGCCCATAAATGGGCAATTTTGCCTGTTTACGGGCTAAATAAATTAGTGCTCCACTAGTAATCTAGACCAATATGAATTTTGGGTTGGTCATGTGAACTACAATGTTTATAAAATAATGTGTGATTGTAACACAGGTAGAATTCATGATGCCGTTACATCAAGGAATAACCACCTGAAAGGATTATTGGGAGTCTTCACAGATTTTGTTTTTTAAATTTTTATTTATATGATTTCTGTGTATTTGATCCTTTTATATTTATAATAATTGTTTTGCAAATAATTCTCTATTGTCTATTGTTTAATTACCCTTTTTATATATCATCTAATAAATGTATTCTTTTTCATTATTTATGCACTATGAACCTTTTTTCAGATTAAACTATAAATTTAATCAGATCTGTCTTTGTTCTCTAGAAACGAATTCACGGCTTCCGTGAGCTTGGGAAGTTACTAAAGTGTTATTTTTTTTATATATATTTGTTTTTTGGGTGGTGGCAGTGAATGTTCATGTTTGGGGTCTGTGAGATTAACCCCTTAATGCCTGCACACTCCCTGTTAAGAAACCAAAAGGGGGCACTCAGGTGAAAGACAATACCTTTTATTAGGAAGAGCAAGGTTTTGGGACACCTGCCCCTTTCTCAAGCTTAAGAAAGGGTCAGGAAACATTGCACTTCCTACTAAAAGGTATTGTCTTTTATCTGAATGCCACCTTTTGGTTTCTTTACATGCTGCATATTGAGACCCAGTGAGGGGGATCTCCAAGATGTTGCACCGGACATTTGCTACAGTTTTTACAAAAAGTGTTGTGTTTGTGCTGATCTCTCGTATATACATATGTACACTCCCTGTGTAGCTCTGTCTGTAGCAAGCTGTTAGCAGAGGTAGATATTTGTGAACATTGATTTTTTTGGGTGGTGTAGGTAGGATATGGAGGTTAAAATGGGTGGCTTTTAGACCCTGGTAGTGAATTGGGATACTGTAGCTGGAGACCCTGCGTTGCTAACCCCTTCATACCTGCACCCTCCCCACTGCCCAGCTTGAGAAGTAGTCCTGTGCATGGCAAACTGGAGGCAGTGGCTGGTGTTTTAGCCCTGCCTGAAGTAAATAGACTGTAAATTTTAGTTGATCCTGTGCTGTACACTAGTGATATTTGTTATAGTGGTAGGAGTTAGGCAGTAGTTAACTCATTGTCCCCCATAGAGTCTCATGTGCAGAGATGGTACTAATATAGTGGGTACACCCCTGTTTGTGATAATGTCTTACTCCCATGCATGTATGTGTCCACATTGTCATATTGTATGTCGCTATTTTGCATTGTTTGGCACCGTCAGAAGTCTCCTCCAATGAAGCCACACATCTCTCTGGTGTAGTTTCACAGTCCTCAAACCAAACTCGTCACGTCTTCTCGTTGCTCCTATGGTGGTCTCCTATGGACCAAATAATAATGTTTTCATGAACCTCTCAATGGCAATGTGTTTCAGTTCATTAAACAAGTCTTTGTCAAGTCATAATAGGTTCACTTCTCCTGTCTTTATGCACCATGGATTATTTCAAAGTCTGACTTAACCCTTTGCTCACACAAATGGCTTTCATTCACATTGCATCATATAATAGTATTAACCCATTCCATAAGTTATTCAATAAATTCAAAACTGAATGTTTTTTAAACCAACAAGTACAGACTTCCGGTGGGCGGGCGCACCAGCAGGACGCACTGAAGCGGAGCTCCGTGCAGACAGCGAGAATAGAGGTTTAAAAAACCTTTAAAAGTGCCCCACAGCTCATATCCTAGGCAGCACAGATTGCAGGTGACTGTCGGAGTACGAGAGAGCAAGGAGCGGTCATCTAGCTCCCCACCGGAGGGTACAGTACAGAAACGCCGGGCGGCAGATCACAGCAGTAACCTGCACAACAGAGTAAAGACACAGCACCATAAGGCCAGGTGACCGGTTTGTGAGTACAAGGGGAGACAAAACTCACAAAGAGAGGAGAAGGGGCAGTAAAAACAGCACTAAGTGACTCGCTAATTAGGCGTGAAAATAAGCGCCATCTTTAACCCAGCCCCCATCTACTGTTTTCAACCCTTCATACACGCTGGGAATTAGAAATACTAGAGAGCAGTGGAAACTATTGTGGGCAAAGGGAGTAGGCTTCATTCACACCCTGTTACCACAATAAGCCTGTTGAAGTGAGGAGGGCTCCCTGAGAAATCATATCACAACACTAGGGGACTGTACTTGTTAAATAAGAGTGCAAGAATTAACTCCATATTAGCACCCAAAGATTCAAAAGATACAAGGCGTGACACAGAGACCTCAGTTTTCTCACTCCCCTGAGACCTATACCACAGAAATTTCCAAGATTATTCTCTGTGAGACACTAGCAGTTATGACACACTTAACAAAGGCCAAAAAGCCCCCCCCCCCTCTTGAAGACCCTCCATACATAAGTTCAATACGGATTCAGGACATCCGTTTGAGAACCACTGAATCTTCCTAATTTACACGAAAATTCCTCAAACAAGAGTCAATTGCATGCAAAAGTACTTCCTCCCATACCAGAAAAAGACGGACATAATGTCAGGGAGGCAAAAACAACCAGATAGACGACATAAAAATCATGCTGACAATCAAGAAACAGATCATCTGCGGCCGGAGACTGGGGACCCCACTATACAAGACACACACCCAATTGTATCACAACTATCAGCTCTTTTTTTGCCCAAGATTGAGCAACTCCAAACAGGTATGGATACACTGTCCACGGATTTTAAAGCATTCTCATCCCGCCTAACTACTGTGGAGCAGAAAGTAGCAGAAGGGGAAGAAAGATACAGAGAGGCCTCCTCATCAATTACCAACCTCCAAAAGCAAAATAAGATCTTACAAACTAAACTGGAAGATTTGGAGAACAGATTGAGGAGGAACAATATCCGCATAGTGGGGGTCCCAGAATCTGTCCCATCAAGAGACCTGATTGAATTTGCAGAAACTGTCCTCCCCGGGACTACTCAAGCTCCCACCCATAAATGTACTGTGCATAGTGGAAAGAGCTCATAGAATTGGAGCACCGCTGCAAGGGAATGACCAGGATCAACCCCCAAGGCAGATTATGGTACGGTATCTAAATTTCAAAGAAAAATGCTATTGCTTCGAGCATACAGACAGATACCTTCCGTCACCTATGAGGGGAGAAGAGTGTACATCTTTCAAGATTATTCAGTGGAATTTGCGAAAAGAAGGAGAGAATTCTCGTCATATTGCAGGGAATTGATTGCCCAAGGGGAATCTGTGGTGCTCTTATACCCAGCTAAGCTGAAATTGCAGACAACAAAGGGCCCGAAGTTATTTGAGACACCAAACACCTACAGGCATTTCTGGAACAAACTAGGAAACCTCCAGAGAACGTGCAGGGAGATAAACAAAGAGAAGAAAATGAAACCTGAATTAGGAAAGTACTTTTAAACATTACAAGGACTTACACTTTAAGATAGCCAGCCAATATCAACCGAATGGAGGGTCGCTTAGAACTCTAAGTGGTATAAACCACGGTTTGCATGCTCTTACTTGGGGGTTAGGGGGGGGGCTGTTGGGATTTTCTGAAGTTTATTTGTTTGGAGTACTGTTGCATGGTGTGAGACTGTTTTCCTGTTTTCCAGAAATAAGTTTTCTTTCTCAATATTGCTAGAGGTGATAATATATTATATACTCAACTGTTGCTTTTCATTTCAGAGATAAGGAAGGGGAAACTGAAAGGATTTCAGAAGTTTTGGTAAGATTGTACTCTCTCCCTCGCCCAGCTCATAGTAAGTAAACATAGGGGAACAAACATGCACAAAATAAAACACATAGTGGCTAACATCATGAAAATAGTGTAGTGGAATGTGGGAGGAATAACCTCCCCCATAAAGAGAAAGGCAATACTTAAACACCTAAAAAACCAGCATGTGGATATTGCGATCTTGGAAGAAACTCACTTATCAAATACAGAACACCAAAAACGTAAACAAGGGTGGGTGGGGGAAGTCATCCATACTACCTATGAAGAGAAGCGAGCCAGAGGGGTAGCTATCCTTTTTAGGAAAAATTTAGACTATACTATAGACAAACAACAAATAGACACGGAAGGGAGATATGTTATTACTAAAGTGAAATGCACAAGCACAACCCTCACCACTGGGGGAGTGTATGGCCCGCACGTTAACAAGAAGGAGTTTTGGGGGGACTTAAGTAATAAGATACTACTATTTGCAGACACTCCGATAATCTTGGGTGGAGACTACAATATAGTGCCGCAATCTCCGGCGGACAGATTTAGAGACCCTGCCTCAAACACTAGACAGGTCACGACCCAACGCAATACTAAAAGAGACTCCGTCATACTATCAAAGTTTAAACATTGCCTAGCGTTAAAAGACATCTGGAGAGACAAACACCCTGAGGAAAAAAATTACACATGTTCCACTCCAGCCAAACATACACTATCTAGGATAGATCTATTCCTAACAGCCCCAACAATTTCAGACCACGCACCTATCAGTCTAAAAGTCTCCCTCACACCCCGGAGAGAGGGCCCACATAGATGGTTCTTCCCAACATACCTCTACGGGACGCAAACTTCAAAAATTTACTAATGGGAGAATGGAGGGCATACGAGACATTAAATGAAGCACACAAAAGTAACACTCTCCTGTTCTGGGAGGCGAGTAAAACAGTGTTGAGGGGTACCTCGTATTCAGCAGGTAAATTAAAACAGAAAAAACTGAGATCAGAAATATTACTGAGAAGACTGTTAAGTGCGAGAAACAAGTAGCTACGTAATCCTAACTCCATTACACAACAGAACTTCATAGATGCGAAAGCCGCAAGAGACACAACACTTCATCAAGACGCAATAAGGGGAATGACAATGGCGCAGGCCAAATTCTACCTATATGGAGATAAGACCGGAAAGTTCCTAGCTAGACTTACCAAGCTAAACAGACCCAACAGACATATTAATGTCATTAAAGAAGGAGACACCATACATACAACCACGACTGACATACAAACGGCCCTCACAAAATATTATCAAACACTGTACAAGGGAAATATAACAGATAGTTCTCGACAGGACCTATTTTGGGAATCCATACATACCCCAAGCATATCAGAAGAACATTTAGGTCTTTTAAATGCAAAAATTACAGAGACTGAGACATTAAAAGCGATATCCGCACTCACACTTGATAAAACTCCAGGCCCTGATGGACTCCCTGGAGAACTTTACAAGATGTTGGGAGGAAGCGTAGCACCAATACTCACCTCCCTTTATAACAAAATTATGAATGGAGAGGTGTCCCTTAATGACTGTTTCACAGAGGCCAATATTAGTGTAATCCCCAAGGCAAATAAAGACCCGCTCCTTCCCCAATCATATCGGCCCATCTCCCTACTGAACCAAGACTACAAATTAATGACAAAAATACTAGCTGACAGGCTGGTGGTAGCTATGACCACTCTAATTCATCACGATCAAACAGGTTTTGTAAAGGGAAGATCTTCATTTTAAATCTTAGGAAGCTCCAATTTGTATTAACCCATTTCTGGAATAGAGCAAAAAAAGGAGAGCGAGGGACCCCTGAAGCATGCGCTTTATTAGTAGATGCGGAAAAGGCCTTTGATATGGCCCTATGGACTCATCTCTTTTACACTCTAGATAAATTTGGTATCACGGGCCTTTTTGCACACACGATCAAGTCGCTATATGCCAGTTCTAAAGCGTCCATACTAATTGACGGGACCCCGTCACTCCCCTTCCAATTAGGTAGGGGAACTAGGCAGGGATGCCCATTGCCCCCCCTGTTCTTTAACCTGTCGAACCCCTGGCCATCAAAATAAGAACGGAAACGGAGGGATTGTGGTTCGGGGGAGTCCAGTGTCATCTGTCCCTCTTTGCGGACGATATGATACTCTATATACAGAACCCAAAGGAAAACATACCACAAGTTATGCAAATTATACATCAATTCGGACTAGTCTCAGGCTATAAAGTTAATACAGATAAAACCGAGTTGCTCTGGTTACAAAGAACCTCAGCACACATAAACATATCATTTAACTTCAAACACGTGACTGAATCATTCACATATTTGGGAATCAAACTCTCAATAAATCCGAGAGAATGGTACCATCTCAATTATCGCCCCATAATCAAAGACATACAAGACATGTTGCACAGATGGGAAAAATTGCCTATCTCGATGTCCATAAGGATAGCCCTAATCAAAATGATTGTGTTTCCAAAACTCCTATATCTATTTCAGATGATACCAGAGAACATACATAAGACTGACCTCAGTTTAATCAATAAAGCCTGTTTCTCGTTTGTCTGGGCAGGGAAAAAAACACAGAATAAAAGCTTTGAGGATGGTGGCATAGGTTGGCTCTGGGGGTTTTGCGATCCCACACTAGATTGGTGAAACAAAATGATGGGGAAACAAAATTTTACACTGCCAGCTTTGGAGGGGCAATTGGTGACCCCATGGTCGCTTCAGGCACTTCCACATATGGCACCCACACACATTAACAAACTTCTGAATGATTACCCAATGCTGCTTCAGCCTCTTAGAGCTTGTTGGAAGATGTGTAAGAAACTTCAGTTTAATCATAATTATACAAAATTTCTCCCACTGAAAGGTAACTCAGAATTCCCCGTGGGTATAGATACTGGAGTCTACACAATTTGGAAAAACAAAGGTTTGACTTCAGTGTCTCAGATCGTTAACGGTCTGGATATGACAGTCAAGTCGTTCAGGGACCTACAAACACAATATAACTTACCTCACAAACATCACTTTGCGTATTTGCAGGTAAGTCATTATGTCAATACAATACTTAGAAATGAGGAACTTGCAAACCAAACCCTGGGGATAAACAGATTGCTTCACAGGAGAGAGCAGGGGGAGACATCTATTTCCCATATTTATAAACTTTATATTCGACAGACTAATGATGAAACCATTAAGCACATTAGTGACAATTGGACATCCACCCTACAGGTAGAAATCACAACAGAAATGGTAAAGCAAAGTATAGAGCAAACGAGAAGGGCAACCTTATCGACGTCTAGCCGAGAATCGCACACCAGACTATTACAGAATGCATACATACCTCCCAAAATCTATAAAAAATGGAGACCAGAAACAGAGGGACAATGTAAGAAGTGCAGAGCACAAGACGCAGACCTGATGCACATGCTATGGAGTTGCCCAAAAATAAATAGATTCTGGGGAATGGTAACCTACTGGCTAAAAACCGCTTTTCATACAACTCTAGAAATTTCCCCCGAATTAATAGTGTTTCTGGAGACCTCGGCACCGACCCCAGACAGCACTAAGAAATTGACCAGTAATATAATTCTTCAAGCCAGAAAACTTATATTTAAGGAATGGCTTGGTGCTGAGGCCCCCACAATACCACAACTTAAGGCAAGTATGAGGAAGCAATTCACTGGCGAAGCAGCAGATGCTTTAGGAGATGTGCAAAGTAAAACTAGACCTTTTGTAAGGAAATGGGAAACATACATACACGCACTGAATGTCCCTACACAGAAACAACTATTACTTCCACTCAAAAACTCAGAATTCCTACTAGAGGAAAGGCTCAAGGGCAAATGGAGTTTTCTATATACAGAGAGAGATGGGAGGCACACTGACACTACGCAACCCTACACCTGATATGGAATTGGTGCTGGCGGGGGAGAGAGGAGGTAAAACTGTTTGTGAAGGGAGAGGGAGGTTGGAGAAGGGAGGAGAAAGGATAAGTGGGAATTTAAATATTGGAAAAGAAGGTTTTGCCAGAAGAGACTGAAAGTTATACTAAACTTGTAGCAATGTAACCACGATTGATTATATGCAAGACATTGTTTGTTTGTTTATGGCAACCTTTGAATGAGAAATAAAGTTTAAAAAAAAACAAAAAACAACAAGTACAAAAACTTTTCTTATAGAATCGAAAAAAATAAAGAAGAAAATTATTTTGTAATTGTACGTTGTTCTAAATAAGTAAAAAAAAATGGCTTTTATTAATAAACCCTTTTCTACTATTCGTGTGGTCGTTGCATGTGATTAACTACATTGGAAGGATGATATTTTACTTTTTAAGATGTCTGATAAACCTTTTTAAGGACAATTTTATAGGAATAGGGACATTTATCAGCTGATTTTTTTAAAGGATTCTTATTTTTGTCAAAGATGATATTTTAATAATAATTAATGGGTGATGTTATTTATCTATTTATCTTTTGGTATGTTACATAGAAGCATAGAAACATACAGTGATGTTATTTATCTATTTATCTTTTGGTATGTTACATAAAAGCATAGAAAAATACATTTTGGGCTAGATTACAATTGGAACGTTATCTATCACTCCCGCTCGAGCACTAACTGCGATCGACTTCAGATTTTTGCGTGCGTCAGGTAATGTGCATATTATAAGTTGAAAGTAAAAAAGTTTTTTGC
Organism: Bombina bombina; assembly: GCF_027579735.1. Lineage (NCBI taxonomy): Eukaryota > Metazoa > Chordata > Amphibia > Anura > Bombinatoridae > Bombina > Bombina bombina. Next base: position 1,078,264,037 of record NC_069503.1, on the reverse strand, counting down.
TTACTTGCTAACCCAAACATTAAAATATTCTCCCATAAACTTCAATGGAGCACAAAAAGTGGAAAAAACCTAACACCCAACATAAACCCGATTGCATTTTCTCAATTTCTCTAACCTGACATAAAATATTAATATTTCACATTTCATGTACTTCACGTAGAAGAATATGGTCTATTTATTAATAAATACATATTATTTATTTATATATACTGTTTATATTCAGTATATATATATATATATATATATATATATATATATATAATTTTTTTTGGTAAAATATATATCTATACCTATATATATATAGCAGGGGCGGATTCAGAGCCCAATATTGGGAGGGGCAATGTGGCAGATTTAACTTGTTGCAAGTTGCAACATGGACAATAAAAAAGTAAAGCAGCCTATTATATTTATTATATAATAGAAACAAACTAATAAATGCTAATTTACTAATACATACATATACACGAACACACTCATACATACACACACACATACATAATCATATACAAACATGCATACATTTACATACACACACATACATATACAAACATGCATACATTTACATACACACACATACATATACAAACATGCATACATTTACATACACACACACACATATACAAACATGCATACATTTACATACACACACACATAAACAAATGTATACCCACTCATGCATAATTGCATACACTAGCACATACATACACCTACACACACACACACTCATATACACATACACACAGACATACATACATGCAAACCTACCTCATACCTATGCACACAAGCACACACCTACACACTCATACTTATGCACAAATATACAAATACACTCACGTACATACACAAATACACTCAGACACGCACACTTACAGAAATCCACAGAAACTCAGACACTCACACACACTCTAACAAACGAAGACCCACACAAAAGTGCAAATTCTTTTAAAAAAAATTAAATCAAAAGAAACAAGTAATTAGCTCACGCCTAGATCCGGGGCACTATCAACAAGAAGAAGTAGCATTAAAGTGAAGGTAAAGTTTTCTCTTTCTGTAAACATTATTTAATCTATCACCTTGCAAAATCCACAGTCGCTAACTTTGTTTTTTTTTTACCTAACATATTTCGTTAAAAAATATATTTTGTTGTACCCTACCCTTCTGTTCCAAGCTCCGCCCACCATCCATTTCCTCTCTCTTTAGCTTATAACGTATAGAGCGTTCCCACCCGCTCTATACGTGCCTACAATGCTCATGCCCGGCTTCGAAAAATACTGCGCATGCGCAAAACATCCACAATTTCACATAATGCGCATGCGTTAATGCCCTTTTGCTTTAGACATAGCAAACGTCATGCAAGCGTCATTGATCTCGGCAATGCGCTTGGTTTTCCAGGTAAGAGGAAGTAACCTAACGCATGCGCAGAGCTTTGAAGATAGCGGTGACGTCAAGTGACGGCCTCCTAACGGCCAGGAAGTCAATTGGCCAGGAAGTCAACGTGACCAAAAAGCAGAAAAAAAAACAAAAACCGGGTTGAATCTAACGCTTGTAAGATTGCTGCTAATAAATTAAAAACTAATAATAGAGATAAATTTTAAGATTTTCATGACTGAAAGTACCATTGATTTGTGCTGTATTGCAGATAAGTGCACAGTAATACAGCAAAGTTTACCTTCACTTTAATTAAGAGTATGAGTTATGAACTTATATAAATGTAATAAACCAATACAACAAACAATGTTCAAAAACATAATTATAAAACTTTCAATTTGATCAATTAATATTCAAAACACATGGCTAGATTAGAGTTTTGCGGTAAGTTGAAAAAGCAGTGTTAACAGGTCCTAACGCTGCTTTTTCACTACCACTGCTATTACAAGTCTTGCAGGTTTAGGGGCCCCGCACACTTTTTTAGGCCTTACCGCAAACCAACTTACATAAAGTTTGTAAAGTCTTTTTTCTATGAGACTTCCATAGCGCCGGTATTACGAGTTTGTCCTGGGAGGCCAAAAAGTGAGCGGTACACCCTCTACCTCAAAGATTCCTAACGCATTTTAAAGTCAGTAGTTATGAGTTTTACACTACAACGCTGTAGCATAAAACTCATAACTAAAGTGCTAAAATGTACACCAACACCCATAACACCTATTAACCCCTGAAACGAGGCCCTCCCACATCGCAAACACTATAATAAAAATATTAACCCCTAATCTGCCGCTCCGGACATCTTCGCCACTAGAATAAACATATTAACCCCTAAACCACCGCACTCCCGCCTCGCAAACACTAGTTATATAATATTAATCCCTAATCTGCCGCCCCTAACATCGCCGCAACCTACATTATATTTATTAACCCCTAATCTGATGCCCCCAACATTGCCGCCACCTACCTACATTTATTTACCCCTAATCTGCTGTCCCCAACGTCACCGCCACTATTCTAAATGTATTAACCCTTTAAACCTAATTCTAACCCTAACCCTAACACCCCCTAACTTAAATATAATTTAAATAAATCTAAATAAAATTACTATAATTAACTAAATTATTCCTATTTAAAACGAAATACTTACCTATACAATAAACCCTAAACTAGCTACAATATAACTAATAGTTACATTGTATCTAGCTTAGGGTTTATTTTTATTTTACAGGCAAGTTTGTATTTATTTTAACTAGGTAGAATAGTTATTAAATAGTTATTAACTATTTAATAACTACCTAGATAAAAAAAAATACAAAGTTACCTGTAAAATAAAACCTAACCTAAGTTACACTAACACCTAACACTACACTACAATTAAATCAATTCCCTAAATTAAATACAATTAAATACATTAAATTAAATTAGCTAAATCACAAAAAAAACTAAATTACAGAAAATAAAAAACAAATTACAAGATATTTAAACTAATTACACCTAATCTAATAGCCCTATTAAAATAAAAAAGCCCCCCCAAAACAAAAAAAAAACATAGCCTACAATAAACTACCAATAGCCCTTAAAATGGCCTTTTGCGGGCATTGCTCCAAAGAAATCAGCTCTTTTACCTGTAAAAATAAATACAAACAACCCCCCAAACAGTAAAACTCACCACCCACACAACCAACCCCCCAAATAAAAGCCTAACTAAAAAACCTAAGCTCCCCATTGCCCTGAAAAGGGCATTTGGATGGGCATTGCCCTTGAAAGGGCATTTAGCTATATTGCAGGCCCAAAGCCCTAACCTAAAAAATAAACACACCCTATACACCCTTAAAAAAATCCTAACACTAACCCCCGAAGATTTACTTACCGGAAGAAGTCTTCATCCAAGTGGCAAGATGTCCTCAGCGAAGCTGGCAGAAGTGGTCCTCCAGGCAGGCAGAAGTGGTCCTCCAGATGGGCAGAAGTCTTCATCCAGACGGCATCTTCTATCTTCATCCTTCCGGCGCGGAGCGGGTCCATCTTCAAGACATCCAACGCGGAGCATCCTCTTCTTCCGACGGACTAACAACGAATGAAGGTACCTTTAAATGACGTCATCCAAGATGGCATCCCTTAGATTCCGATTGGCTTATAGAATTCTATCAGCCAATCGGAATTAAGGTAGAAAAAATCCTATTGGCTGATTGGATCAGCCAATAGGATTGAGCTCACATTCCATTTGCTGATTGGAACAGCCAATAGAATGCGAGCTCAATCCTATTGGCTGATTGGATCAGCCAATAGGATTGAAGTTAAATCCTATTGGCTGATCCAATCAGCCAATAGGATTTTTTCTACCTTAATTCCGATTGCCTGATAGAATTCTAGATTTTTTTTTTACAGGTAAAAAAGCTGATTTCTTTGGGGCAATGCCCCGCAAAAGGCCCTTTTAAGGGCTATTGGTAGTTTAGTTTAGGTTAGGGTTTTTTTTTTATTTTGGGGGGACTTTTTTTTTTGATAGGGTTATTAGATTAGGTGTAATTAGTTTAAATATCTTGTAATTTGTTTTTTTATTTTCTGTAATTTAGTGTTTAGTTTTTTTTGTGATTTAGCTAATTTAATTTAATTTATTTAATTGTATTTAATTTAGGGAATTGATTTAATTGTAGTGTAGTGTTAGGTGTTATTGTAACTTAGGTTAGGTTTTATTTTACAGGTAAATTTGTATTTATTTTAGCTAGGCAGTTATTAAATAGTTAATAACTATTTAATAACTATTCTACCTAGTTAAAATAAATACAAACTTGCCTGTAAAATAAAAATAAACCCTAAGCTAGATACAATGTAACTATTAGTTATATTGCAGCTAGCTTAGGGTTTAATAAATATAATGTAGGTGTCGGCGATGTTGAGGGCAGCAGATTAGGTGTTAATAAATATAATGTAGGTGGCGGCGATGTCTGGAGCGGCAGATTAGGGATTAATAAGTATAATGTAGGTGGCGGCGATTTCGGGGGCGGCAGATTAGGGGTTAATAAATGTAAGATTAGGGGTGTTTATACTCAGGGTTCAAGTTAGGGTGTTAGGTGTAAACATAACTTTAGTTTCCCCATAGGAATCAATGGGGCTGCATTACTGAGATTTATGTTGCTTTTTGGCAGGTGTTAGACTTTTTCTCAGCCGGCTCTCCCCATTGATGTCTATTGGAGTGTAGTGTGGAGCACAATTTTGCTCTACGCTCACTTCTTGCATTTTAATGCCGGGTTTATAAAAACCCATAATACCAGCGCTGCAGGTAAGTGAGCGGTGAGAAAAAACTGCACTGTAGCACCGCACTACTCATAATGCAAAACTCGTAATCTGGCCGACAGTGTCTATAAAATTGTGCATACTTTTTTTACAGTGTGTATATATATATATATATATATATATATATATATATATATAAAATAACTAAAATAAATATTTTTCTTGCTATTAATAAGGTGCATAAAGATCAACAGTTATTAAAAAAATTCAGGTGTCTATTAATATTTAAGTTGTACCTTGCAGTCTTAATTAGCAGGGCCAGTGCAGCTTTTGTACACTATTTAGGGAGAATATTTGCACTACGGCCAAGTTAAATGGTAAAATGTGTCTTTTCTTTTACATTTCAAATAAATGATATAACTTGCAATTGATTATGAAAGGGATACTAAACCCAACATTTTTTTTTCATGATTCAGATAGCACATGCAATTTTAAGCAACTTTCTAATTTACTCCTATTATCAATTTTTCTTCGTTCTCTTGCTTATGCAAAACAGAATGAGAAGCAGTCTGCCAGGAACGAACAGCAGCATCAATAGCTTGTTCTATGGCCCGGTTGCCACCTGGGAGTAGCTTCTTTCTGACCAATTGTGCTTTTCACAGAGGACAACTTTCCTGTAGTATATCAGTCTGATCCCACCAACATGGTCAGTCCAGCCCCGAAATACCAGGCAATTCTCCTCTGAACAAGGAATATGACAACCCCAGACAATCGTTTCGGCCTCCTTTGGGCCTTGTCAGTGAGGTGCAGCCATATCCCTCTAAGCACATTGGGCAAGGAGTCCACGTCTGGTTTCCCCCATCACCCTTAGGGAGACTATCCCCAGGGTCATATTTACATATGCAAAACAGAATGAGAAGCAGTCTGCCAGGAACGAACAGCAGCATCAATAGCTTGTTCTATGGCCCAGTTGCCACCTGGTAGTAGCTTCTTTCTGACCAATTGTGCTTTTCACAGAGGACAACTTTCCTGTAGTATATCAGTCTGATCCCGCCAACATGATCAGTCCAGCCCCGAAATACCAGGCAATTCTCCTCTGAACAAGGAACATGACAACCCCAGACGATCGTTTCGGCCTCCTTTGGGCCTCGTCAGTGAGGTGCAGCCATATCCCTCTAAGCACATTGGGCAAGGAGTCCACGTCTGGTTTCCCCCATCACCCTTAGGGAGACTATCCCCAGGGTCATATTTACATATGCAAAAAAGAATGAGAAGCAGTCTGCCAGGAATGGGCAGCAGCATCAATAGCTTGTTCTATGGCCCGGTTGCCACCTGGCAGTAGCTTCTTTCTGCCCAATTGTGCTTTTCACAGAGCAAAAGTTTCCTGTAGTATATCAGTCTGATCCCGCCAACATGGTCAGTCCAGCCCCGAAATACCAGGCAATTCTCCTCTGAACAAGGAACATGACAACCCCAGACAATCGTTTCGGCCTCCTTTGGGCCTCGTCAGTGAGGTGCAGCCATATCCCTCTAAGCACATTGGGCAAGGAGTCCACGTCTGGTTTCCCCCATCACCCTTAGGGAGACTATCCCCAGGGTCATATTTACATATGCAAAACAGAATGAGAAGCAGTCTGCCAGGAACGAACAGCAGCATCAATAGCTTGTTCTATGGCCCGGTTGCCACCTGGCAGTAGCTTCTTTCTGCCCAATTGTGCTTTTCACAGAGCAAAACTTTCCTGTAGTATATCAGTCTAATCCCGCCAACATGGTCAGTCCAGCCCCGAAATACCAGGCAATTCTCCTTTGAACAAGGAACATGACAGAGTAAAAGGGGGAAACCAGACATTGGACTCCTTGCACACATGCCCTAGAGATATGCAACTGCACCTCACTGACGAGGCCCAAGAGAGGCCGAAACGTACGTCTGGGGTTTGTTGTTTGTCTTGTTAAGAGAATAATTGCCTGGTATTTCGGTGCTGGACTGTCATTGGGCAGGATCAGACTGATATGCTACAGGATATTTTTTCTCTGTGAAAAGGCATAGTGTGCAAAAAGAGATTGCACCCTGAGTGGCACTGGCCTTGTGGACAAGCACAGACGTTTTTCTAGCTATTGTTCTGTCTCAGTGAGTGCGTCTCTCTATTTTCTTGATTCGTTCTCTTGCTATCATTGACCCAGATTACAAGTTTTGCGGTTTGGTGCGGTAAGGCTATACCGCTGAAAAATTGGCCATTGCGCGTGGAATGTAAGGTTTCCTGTATTACAAGTCATTGTGGTATAGCTATACCGCAAGCGTTTTAGCCTGTAAAGCAACTCTCCATTCCACACTCAAAAAATGACTTTTGAGTGCAGGATTTTCATAGTGCCGTATTACAAGTTTTGCATTCCGGCTAAAATGCTTGCGTTATAGTTTATACCGTCGCGATCCATTCTGCAATCTGAGACCAATAGTTATGGATTTTGCAAAACAGAAATGTTTCACAAAACTCATAACTAAAATGTTACAAAGTACACTAACACCCATAAACTACCTATTAACCCCTATACCGCCACCCTCCCGCATCGCAAATACTATATTAAACCTATTAACCTTTAATCCCCCGCCCGCCCACATTGCCAACACTATATAAAGCTATTAACCCCTAAACCGCCATCCCCCCACATCGCTACTACTATAATAAACCTATTAATCCCTAAACCGCTGGCCCCCACATCGCTAATACTAAACTAAACCTATTAACCCCTAAACCGCCGCCGCCCCCCACATCACAAATCACTAAATTAATCTATTAACCCTTAAACCTAACACCCCCTAAGTTTAAATTTAATTTACAATATAACTATTTTAAAATAAATAAAGACTTACCTGTGAAATAAAAAAAATTAAGATTAAACTATAAATAAGAAAGTACAAGAAAGCCAGCGAGTCATTCAAAGCACCAAGGGCGCGATCCGATATAGATCGCAGTTTGCGGCGCAAGCGAGGGAACCCGCGTCGCCCGCAGTTTCAGCTCGCAACTCGAGCCATCCAATATGCGGCACCGTCACTTGCTAAAGTGGCGCAAGTCTCACAAACCAGCGATGTCCAGAAATCTGCGTAAGTACAGATTTTTGGAGTCGCCAGTGACTTGCGCCACGTTAGAAACTGCCGGCGCCTATAAAACCTGACTAAAGTCTAAATCACCCGCACTGTCTAACACGCCTCCTAAACATAGCCCGACACGTCTAACCCTCTATCCGCTATCCCCCCTCACTAGCCTAACAATAAAAAAAGTTATTAACCCCTAAACCGCCGCTCCCGTACCCCGCCGCAACCTAATAAAGTTATTAACCCCTAAACCGCCGCTCCCGTACCCCGCCGCCAGCTATATTAAATCTATAACTCCCTAAAGTGAGCCCCTAACACCGCCGCCATCTCTATTAAAATTATTAACCCCTAATCTAATCCCCCTATACCGCAGCCAGCTATATTAATATTATTAACCCCTAATGTAAGCCCCTTACACCGCCGCCATCTCTATTAAAATGATTAACCCCTAATTTAATCTACCTACACCACCGCCAGCTATGTTATCTATATTAACCCTAAGTATATTATAGTTAATATAGGTATTACATTATATATATTAACTATATTAACCCTAATTATATTAGGGTTAATATAGTTAATATAGTTACTATAGTATTTATATTAACTATATTAACTCTATCTAACCCTAACACCCCTAACTAAATTCTTATTAAATTAATCTAATTCATATTATAAACTAAAATATTCCTATTTAAATCTAAATACTTACCTATAAAATAAACCCTAAGATAGCTACAATATAATTAATAATTACATTGTAGCTATGTTAGGGTTAATATTTATTTTACAGGTAAATTGTTAATTATTTTAACTAGGTATAATAGCTATTAAATAGTTATTAACTATTTAATAGCTACCTAGTTAAAATAATTACCCAATTACCTGTAAAATAAATCCTAACCTAAGTTACAAATACACCTACACTATCAATAAATTAAATAAACTACAAACATCTATCTAAAAATACAATTAAATTAACTAAACTAAATTACAAAAAAAAAAAAACACACTAAATTACAAAAAATAAAAAAAAGATTACAAGATTTTTAAGCTAATTACACCTATTCTAAGCCCCCTAATAAAATAATAAAGCCCCCCAAAATAAAAAAATTCCCTGCCCTATTCTAAATTAAAATAAATTCAAAGCTCTTTACCTTACCAGCCCTTAAAAGGGCTTTTTGTGGGGCATGCCCCAAAGAATTCAGCTCTTTTGCATTTAAAAACATATACAATACCCCCCCCCATTACAACCCACCACCCACATACCCCTGTTCTAAAACCACCCAAACCCCCCTTAAAAAAGCCTAACACTACCCCCCTGAAGATCTCCCTACCTTGTCTTCACCACACCGGGCCGAACTCCTCATCCGATCCGGGCGATGTCTTGCTCCAAGCGGCAAAGAAGAATTCTTCCTCCGGCGATGTCTTCCTCCAAGCGGCAAAGAAGAATTCTTCCTCCGGCGACGTCTTCCTCCAAGCGGCAGCAAAGTCTTCATCCTTCCGGCGGCATCTTCAATCTTCTTTCTTCGCTCCGCCGCCGCGGAGCATCCATCCCGGCCGACGACTGAACGACGAATGAGGTACCTTTAAATGACGTCATCCAAGATGGCGTCTGCCGAATTCCGATTGGCTGATAGGATTCTATCAGCCAATCGGAATTAAGTTAGAAAAATCTGATTGGCTGATTGAATCAGCCAATCAGATTCAAGTTCAATCCGATTGGCTGATCCAATCAGCCAATCAGATTGAGCTCGCATTCTATTGGTTGTTCCGATCAGCCAATAGAATGCGAGCTCAATCTGATTGGCTGATTGGATCAACCAATCGGATTGAACTTGAATCTGATTGGCTGATTCAATCAGCCAATCAGATTTTTCTAACTTAATTCCGATTGGCTGATAGAATCCTATCAGCCAATCGGAATTCGTCGGACGCCATCTTGGATGACGTCATTTAAAGGTACCTCATTCGTCGTTCAGTCGTCGGCCGGGATGGATGCTCCGCGGCGGCGGAGCGAAGAAAGAAGATTGAAGATGCCGTCGGAAGGATGAAGACTTTGCTGCCGCTTGGAGGAAGAGGTCGCCGGAGGAAGAATTCTTCTTTGCCGCTTGGAGGAAGACATCGCCGGAGGAAGAATTCTTCTTTGCCGCTTGGAGGAAAACATCGCCGGAGGAAGAATTCTTCTTTGCCGCTTGGAGCAAGACATCGCCCGGATCGGATGAGGAGTTCGGCCCGGTGTGGTGAAGACAAGGTAGGGAGATCTTCAGGGGGGTAGTGTTAGGCTTTTTTAAGGGGGGTTTGGGTGGTTTTAGAACAGGGGTATGTGGGTGGTGGGTTGTAATGGGGGGGGGTATTGTATATGTTTTTAAATGCAAAAGAGCTGAATTCTTTGGGGCATGCCCCACAAAAGGCCCTTTTAAGGGCTGGTAAGGTAAAGAGCTTTGAAATTTTTTTAATTTAGAATAGGGCAGGGAATTTTTTTTATTTTGGGGGGCTTTATTATTTTATTAGGGGGCTTAGAATAGGTGTAATTAGCTTAAAAATCTTGTAATCTTTTTTATTTTTTGTAATTTAGTGTTTGTTTTTTTTGTAATTTAGTTTAGTTAATTTAATTGTATTTTTAGATAGATGTTTGTAGTTTATTTAATTTATTGATAGTGTAGGTGTATTTGTAACTTAGGTTAGGATTTATTTTACAGGTAATTGGGTAATTATTTTAACTAGGTAGCTATTAAATAGTTAATAACTATTTAATAGCTATTATACCTAGTTAAAATAATTAACAATTTACCTGTAAAATAAATATTAACCCTAACATAGCTACAATGTAATTATTAATTATATTGTAGCTATCTTAGGGTTTATTTTATAGGTAAGTATTTAGATTTAAATAGGAATATTTTAGTTTATAAATGAATTAGATTAATTTAATATAAATTTAGTTAGGGGTGTTAGGGTTAGATAGAGTTAATATAGTTAATATAAATACTATAGTAACTATATTAACTATATTAACCCTAATATAATTAGAGTTAATATAGTTAATATATATAATGTAATACCTATATTAACTATAATATACTTAGGGTTAATATAGATAACATAGCTGGCGGCGGGGTAGGTAGATTAAATTAGGGGTTAATCATTTTAATAGAGATGGAGGCGGTGTAAGGGGCTTACATTAGGGGTTAATAATATTAATATAGCTGGCGGCGGTATAGGGGGATTAGATTAGGGGTTAATAATTTTTATATAGGTGGCGGCGGTGTAAGGGGTCAGATTAGGGGATAGATAAGGTAGATGACAGCGGTGTAAGGGGTTCACATTAGGGGATAGATAAGGTAGATGGCGGCGGTTTTAGGGGCTCACAGTAGGGGGTTAGTTTATGTAGATGGTGGCGGGGTCCGGGAGCGGCGGTTTAGGGGTTAATAACTTTATTAGGGATTTCGGGGGGGGGGGATCGCGGTTGACAGGTAGATAGACATTGCGCATGCGTTAGGTGTTAGGTTTATTTTCTAGCTAGTTTAGGTAGTTACGGGGCTCCAATAGTCAGCGTAAGGCTTCTTACGGCTGCTTTTTGTGGCAAGGTGAAAATGGAGTAAGTTTTCTCCATTTTCGCCACGTAAGTCCTTACGCTGCATATTGGATACCAAACTGCGCTGGTTTGGTATACCTGCCTATAGCCAAAAAAACTACGGGCGACGGCAGAAATATACGGGCGTAACTTCTAGGTTACGCCGTATATAGGATACCAAACCAGCGCAAATATTGGCGTCGCCGGCTTTTGCAGGCGACGATTTTTATCGGATCGACCCCCAAATAGGAGTAAAAATCCAAAAATTCTTTATTAAGGCATAGGATACAAAGAGATAAAATGTAAGTTACAGCAGGTAGTGAGCTGTCTTATGTGTTTCGGCCATAAGGCCTTATTCATAGTCATAAACTATAAATAAACCTAACATAACTATTTTAAGAAAATAAAATAAACTACAAATAAAAAAATAGCCATTAAAAGGACCTTTTGTAGGGCATTGCCCTAAGTTAAACAGCTCTTTTACATTAAAAAAATGGCAAAGTCCCCTCTAACAGTAAATCCCCCACCCAACCAACCCCTCAAAATAAAAAAACCTAAGTCTAAAAAAAACTAAGCTACCCATTGCCCCTAAAGGGGCATTTGTATGGGCATTGCCGTTAAAAGGGCATTCAGCTCTTTAACTGCCCATTAAAATAAAAAAGCCCTAATCTAAAAAAAAAAACACCCAAAAAAAAGTTAAAAAAAACTAACACTAACCCCAGGAAATCTACTTCATCCAGGCGGCAACATCTTCATCCATCGCGGGGGAATCTTCTATCTTCATCCCGGTGGTGCGGAGCTGTGGCATTTTGATAAATCGGCCCCAATGGGTTTATGTTAGGCTATTAGGTTTTAACGTAACTTTCTTTTCCCCATAGACATCAATGGGGATTGGGTTACGCCAATCGCCAGTCCGTGATCACAGATGTTAGTTTTTTTAACACCATGTAAAGCATGTAAAGTCAGGCCTTCGGTTTTGTGCGGTATAGAGTTTATCGCACCATACTGCACAACAAAAGAAAGTTTTTCAGTAACTTGTAATGGCAGCGCTATGGAGAGTGCGATACTGCTCATTTTTTGCGTTTTTTACGCACTCGGTTTAGCGCACAACTTGTAATCTGGGTCTTTATTTGAAAAAGCAGGAATCTAAGCTAAGGAGCCGTCCCATATTTGATTCAGAACTCTGGATAGCACTTGCTGATTAGTGGCTACATTTAACCAGCAATCAGCAAGCGCAAGCAAGGTGCTGAACCAAAAATGGGTAGGCTCCAAAGCTTACATTCTTGCTTTTAAAATAAAGATAGCAAGAAAATGAAGAAAAGTTGATAATAGGAGTAAATTAGAAAGTTTTTTAAAACCGCATGCTCTATCTGAATCATGAAAGAAAAAATGTGGGTTAAGTATCCCTTTAAATAGTTATATATTGTTATTAAAGTTGTGATTGTAAAGTCCTAAAAACGCAGTCGTGTAAATCTCATATTTTTCATAAATATTTTATAGTTGCCCAGATTGTTAACCTACTATTTAAAAATAATGTAATTGTAGGTTTTCCCATTAATATCTGGCATATGACGTTGTTTATTTTCTCATATGTACTTAATTGCTTCAAATTACTTATGCAAGGACCAATCAACATATTTTCAAACATACATTTTCAGCAACACAATGGCACTATCAAACAAAATATATAATGCTTTTGCCATTACAAATCATGACAGCATTAGCATATTGCACTCAAATTTGTATATTTTGTTGAAATCTAAACATTTGACTAAATATCCTGTTCCCTCTCATTTCTAAAGCATCATAAGTAGTTATTAAAATGTTTGAAATGCGGGTTTATGCAGCTATGTTTGAGAAAGGTTTGTGTATTTTTTGTGCTCAACAACATTTTTTTATGTTTTAACAAGTACAACTACATCATCATGCTTAGTATATACAGTAAATAAAATTGCACTGCAGAATCTTCCCAATGTCACACTCATATCTACTCATATATATATATAAAATTTAAACAATGAGAGAGAAAAAGTTAATCCCCTAACCTGGATATTACTACCAGGTAGTTAGTGTTTATAGCCCTTATTAAAGGGAAATGGTGCAGACCCTAGAACACGTATATAAAACACTTTATAAAGAAGTAACTAAGAAGGATACATTACTCCTTATTAAAGAAAGGGAATTCAGTACTCTTTTGTATTAAAACACCATGGGCGCGATCACATATACGGTGCAGGTTTCGGCTCAAGCGTGGGAACCCGCGCCGCCCGTAATTTCACCTCGCACATCGGGGTATTACATATACTGCGTCGTTAGATGCTAAAGTGCCATAAGTCGGATAAACTAGCGATGCCCAGAAATGAGCGTGAATACAAATTTCTGGAGTCGCTAGTGACTTACGGCACTTTAGAAACTGCCGGCGCCTAAGAAAAGTAAATAAAATAACAAATCTCCCATAAAAGTATAACACGCCTCATAAAAAATAAGCCCAACACGTAAAATCCCTATATCCGCAATCCCCCCTCTCATTACTAATATTAAATGTATAAACCCCTAGACAGACAACCCCCCCACAACGCAATATGCCTATTTAAACTATTAACCCCTATATTCGCCATCAAACCCACACCGCAAGTAATAACTAAATTATTAACCCCTAAACCACCATAGCCCACAACGCAATTAACCTATTCAAGTATTTCACCCGTCGCTCGCAATTTTTACTCCCATAAATGGAGAAATCTTACTCCATTTTTACCTCACCATAAAAGGCAGCCGTAGCAGGTCTTGCGCTAAGTATGGGAGCACCGTAACTCCCGAAAATGCCTGAAAAAATAAACTAACACCTAAGGCATGCGCAATGTCTATCTACCTGTCAACCACAATCCCCCACCGCAATAACTAATAAAGTCTATTAACCCCTAAACCGCCATCAAACCCACACCGCAAGTAATAACTAAATTATTAACCCCTAAACTGCCATAGCCCACAACGCAATAAACCTATTCAAGTATTAACCCCTAAACTGCATTGCCCACATAGCCTATTAAATGTATTAACCCCTAATCTGCTGCCGCCAACGCCGCCACTATAATAAAGTTTAACCCTAACCCTAACACCCCCCCTAACTTAAATATTATTTAAATAAATCTAAATAAATGTACTATTATTAACTAAATTATTCCTATTTAAAACTAAATACTTACCTATAAAATAAACCCTAAGATAGCTACAATATAATTAATAATTACATTATAGCTATTTTAGGATTTATTTTTATTTTACAGGCAACTTTGTATTTATTTTAACTAGGTACAATAGTTATTAAATAGTTATTAACTATTTAATAGATACCTAGTTAAAATAAATACAAATTTACCTGTAAAATAAATCCTAACCTAAGTTACACTAACACCTAACACTACACTATCATTAAATAAATTACATTAATTAACTACAATTACCTAAAATTAAATACAATTAAATAAAATAAACTAAAGTACAAAAAACCCCACTAAATTACAGAAAATAAAAAAAAATTATAAGAAGTTTAAACTAATTACACCTAATCTAAGCCCCCTAATAAAATAAAAAAGCCCCCCAAAATAAAAAAATTCCCTACCCTATACTAAATTACAAATATTAAAAGGGCTTTTTGCGGAGCATTGCCCCAAAGTAATCAGCTCTTTTACCTGTAAAAAAAAGATATACAACCCCCCCAACATTAAACCCCACCACCCACACACCCAACCCTACTCTAAAACCCATCCAATCCCCCCTTAAAAAAACCTAACACTACCCCCTTGAAGATCTCCCTACCTTGAGCCGTCTTCACCCAAGTGGACCTCCAGAGGGGCAGAAGTCTTCATCCGATCTGGACAAAAGAGGACATCCAGACCGGCAGAAGTCTTCATCCAGACGGCATCTTCTATCTTCTTCCATCCGGAGCGGAGCGGGTCCATCTTGAAGACATCCGACGTGGAGCATCCTCTTCCATCCGATGGTGACTGAAGAATGAAGGTTCCTTTAAATGACGTCATCCAAGATGGCGTCCCTTCAATTCCGATTGGCTGATAGAATTCTATCAGCCAATCGCAATTAAGGTAGGAAAAATCCTATTGGCTGATGCAATCAGCCAATAGGATTGAGCTCACATTCTATTGGCTGATTGGAACAGCCAAAAGAATGCAAGGTCAATCATATTGGCTGATTGGATCAGCCAATTGAATTGAACTTCAATCCTATTGGCTGATTGCATCAGCCAATAGGATTTTTCCTACCTTAATTCCGATTGGCTGATAGAATTCTATTAGCCAATCGGAATTAAAGGGACGCCATCTTGGATGACGTCATTTAAAGGAACCTTCATTCTTCAGTCGCTTTCAGATGGAAGAGGATGCTCCGCGTCGGATGTCTTCAAGATGGATGTCTCCGCTCCAGATGGAAGAAGATAGAAGATGCCGCCTGGATGAAGACTTCTGCCGGTCTGGATGTCCTCTTCTGGCCGGATTGGATGAAGACTTCTGCCCCTCTGGAGGTCCACTTGTGCCCGGCTGGGTGAAGACGGCTAAAGGTAGGGAGATCTTCAAGGGGGTAGTGTTAGGTTTTTTTAAGGGGGGATTGGGTGGGTTTTAGAGTAGGGTTGGGTGTGTGGGTGGTGGGTTTTAATGTTGGGGGGGTTGTATATCTTTTTTTACAGGTAAAAGAGCTGATTACACTGGGGCAATTTCCTGCAAAAAGCCCTTTTAAGGGCTATTTGTAATTTAGTATAGGGTAGGGATTTTTTTTTTATTTTGGGGGTCTTTTTTATTTTATTAGGGGGCTTAGATTAGGTGTAATTAGTTTAAACTTCTTGTAATTTTTTTTATTTTCTGTAATTTAGTGGGGGGGGTTTTGTACTTTAGTTTATTTTATTTAATTGTATTTAATTTTAGGTAATTGTAGTTAATTAATTTAATTTATTTAATGATAGTGTAGTGTTAGGTGTTAGTGTGACTTAGGTTAGGATTTATTTTACAGGTAAATTTGTATTTATTTTAACTAGGTAGCTATTAAATAGTTAATAACTATTTAATAACTATTGTACCTAGTTAAGTTTTAAATAGGAATAGATAGACATTGCGCATGCCTTAGGTGTTAGTTTATTTTTCCAGGCATTTTCGGGAGTTACGGTGCTCCCATACTTAGCGCAAGACCTGCTACGGCTGCCTTTTATGGTGAAGTAAAAATGGAGTAAGATTTCTCCATTTATGGGAGTAAAAATTGCGAGCGACGGGTGAAATATACACGCGTAACTTGTATGCTACGCCTTATATGTAATACCAAAATCGCGTAAAATCTGGCGTTGCTGGCTTTTGCGGGCGACGCTGCATATGTAATGGAGGCCCATATCTTTATTTATAAAAAAACAAATATATTAAATGAAATACCAAAGAAGTCTCTTTGCCACATATTCTATAAAAAGTACATGCAAACCTTAATCTAATACAACTGTTAAATAGGATACAAATAGAATTACTAATGTGTCACATTTAACCACCTATTGTTACAATCTATTTCAAGCTGTAAAACCAGATATTATGGAAAAAACATTCCTACATGTAGGGACAGAGTATTTTTATCACGTTGCTGCACAGATTGAGTCTGGACACTTTCTATATGCAATACCCCCTGTACATTGGATCCATATGAGCTGCAATCACTGAGTATGGTAATTAAGTATACACATAGTTTGGATGCTGGTGTAACATTGAAACCGGGACTGCCTTGGAATCGGTTTGTACGGCTCTAACACTCCGGAGGGAGATGACCTTTTGAGAGAGAGAGGAGGTCTATGTGTTTTTCAGCCGCTCACTTAACAGTGCTGTTTGCATCCAAGGCAGGATTGTGTACGTTTACACCGGAGCTCTCTACAAGGTGTTCGGTGATGTCAGAGAGATAGGAGGGCTTAACAGATGAAATCATACTACTCGTGTGTGTACGAGCTCCCGTGAAAGGGAGTCCCAGGAGGGGAATACAAGCCACTTCCACTGCTCTGGTCACGTAAGCACCACAGTAATGACTTTGTTTGCTTTTAAATGGTCCGGTTGAAACCTAGAGTGCGGTGTGAACCACGGTTATATACCGGAAAGTGTGGGCACCAAAGTTATGAACTGTGCATATAATAACTCAATATTATTTAACCTGGACGCTTTTTTACCAGCTCATACTCTGTCCCTACATGAAGGAATGTCTGTTCCATAATATCTGGTTTTACAGCTTGAAATAGATTGTAACAATAGGTGGTTAAATGTGACACATTAGTAATCCTATTTGTATCGTACTTAACAGGTGTATTAGATTAGGGTTTGCATGTACTTTTTATAGAATATGTGGCAAAGAGACTTCTTTGGTATTTCATATAATATATTTGTTTTTTTTATAAATAAAGATATGGGGTTTAATACAAAAGAGTCCCTTTCTTTAATAAGAAGGAGTAATGTATCCTTCTTAGTTACTTCTTTATAAAGTGTTATATACTGTATATATACTATATATATATATAAACACACATATATAGTTTAATCAATTACACTGACAGTGAGCAAAGCATTAAAACGTTTTTATTTTAATTTGACAGATAGCTGTCAGTTTTGACAGGTAAGAAGCCAAATAAAAGCCTCGATGTCTGAATTATTGATAGGAGATGAGTAATCTTGGGAAGATTCTGTTGGTATTCGTGCCACCGTTAATTACCTCAGCTACAGATTCACAAGATGTAGTTTTGTCAGCAAGTCACTGACGCTGCACGACATGGACCTCTGGCGGATCTCTATGCAGCTTCCTCTTCTGGCAAATTTAAGCTCCAGTCGGTGTGATGTTACAGATATCTCAGGGGCCGGGAGGATTAATATGTAGGAGGGAAGGAAC